>NC_142008.1:49376482-49533982 GCF_049901715.1 Pseudonaja textilis | reverse complement strand
TTTGGTAATCTTATTATTTCTGCCCCAAACTTTCTCCCATTCCGCTAATGTCATGCTGCGCCCTACATTCCTACTCCAAGCAATCTTACTTCCTTTTACGATTTCTTCTTCTAATTCTGTTTCTAATAAGTAGTTATAAAATTTTGTTATGTTTTTTTATCTGATCCTAATAAAATTTTATCTAATTGTTGCAATTTGTTGTTAATTCCAAATTCTTTCTTGTCTTGTTTGTATCTGCTTTGAATCTGTAGGTAAACCCATTGATCAATTTTTTGCCCTTGTTCCTGAAGTTCCTGCCTCAGTTTCAAATTTCCTTGTGGGTCCAATAAGTCTTTGTATTTAATCATTTTGGTAATCTCCAGATTGTTTGGGTGAATCATCGCCTCCATAGTTGAAATCCATATTGGTACTTTTGTATAATGTTTTTTCTGTATTTTCCTCCAATTTGTTAGTAGTGCGTCTCTGATTAAGTGTCCATGGAAATATTTTTGATTGGTTTTCCCTACATCCCATAAAAAGGCATGCCACTCCCTTTGTAAATCGTGGCCTTCTAGGAATAATATTCTTTTATTGGTTAAGTTCACCCAATCCTTCAACCAAACTAACAAGGTGGCCATATGGTATAACTCCCAGTTTGGAAATGCTAACCCTCCCCTGCTCTTCATATCCTGCATTGCTTTTACATTTATTCTGGGTTTTTTCCCTTGCCAAATAAATTTCAGGGTTATTCTATTGAGTTCTTCAAAAAACTTTTTGTGTAGTTTAATTGGGATCGTTTGGAATAGGTACAAAAATTTGGGGAGAATGTTCATTTTAATAGTGGTGATCCGACCTAGTAGTGAAATTTGAAGTTTACCCCATAATTCTAAATCTTTCTTTACCTGATGTGTCAATTTATCATAATTGTTTTCTTTAAGTGTCTTACAGTGGGGTGTTAGCCAAATTCCTAAATATTTCACTTTCTTTGTCACTTGTATATGCATTGTTTCTTCTAGTTCTATTTCCTGTTTTTCTGTTAGATTTTTAGTCATTAATTTGGCTTTTTTTTTCTATTTATTTTAAGTCCTGCTACTGCTCCAAATTTCTCTAGTTCACTCATCAATTTTAGTCCCCTATCTATTGGTTCTTCAATAAAGAAAATCATATCGTCCACAAATGCTTGCAATTTATATTCCTCTTTCTTAAGCGTTAATCCCTTTATATCTGAATTCCACCTAATTTGCATTAGTAATGTCTCTAATGCTAATATGAAGAGCAGGGGAGAGAGTGGGCAGCCCTGTCTCACTCCTTTTTCTATCTTTATTGGGTGAGTACATTCCCCATTTATTATTATATTAGCTTGTTGTGTGTGATATATGGTTGTTATAATATTTTCAAATTTGGTGCCCAGGTTCAGATTATAAATTTAGATTATCGAAAGCCTTCTCTGCGTCTAAGAACATAAATGCTACTTGTTTCTTGGGGTGGGCTTCATAAAATTCTAGAGTGTCTAGTACTATTCTTAAATTGTTCTTTATTTGCCTAGTTGGGAGAAATCCATTTTGATCTTCGTGTATATACAAATTCAACATTCTTTTTAGTCTGTTTGCTATAATAGAGGTGAATATCTTATAATCAGTATTTAAGAGTGAAATCGGCCTGTAATTGTTTATATATCTGGGGTCCGTATCCTCCTTCAGGATCAGTGAAATCAACGCCCCCCTCCATGAGTCCGACATCCTGGCTGCGAGTAAAACATCATTGAAAACACCATAAGTGGTCCAATTTGTTCTGCAATTGCTTTGTACAGCTCCCCTGGAATCTCATCTGGGCCTGGGGTTTTGTTATTTTTCTGGTTCTCTATTGCTGATTTCAATTCCGATTCAGTAATGTCTTTATTTAGTAGTTCTACCATTTCTTCCCCAATTGCCTTGTCTGTCACTTCATCTAAATAATTTCTTATTCTGTCTTCACTGACGTCCTCTTTTTTATATAGATCTTCAACGTATTTGTGAATAATTTCTTTTTTCTGTTCTATTTCTGGTATATATCTCCCTTACTATCTATTAACTGATATATCAATCTCTTTTCTTTCTTTCTTTTTAATTTATAAGATAGCCATCTTCCTGGCTTGTTGGCATGTTCAAAATAAGTTTGTCTAGTCAAATTCAGATTCACGGTCATTTTCTCTTGTTCAATTAAATTCAGTTTGAGTTTAACTATTCTTATCTGATTTGGCAGTTTTAAATCCTCTGGGGTATTCTGTAGAAAGGTTTCTAGCTCCTTAATTCTTTGTTGTAATTTGTTTTGTTGGGAATATTTTTCCTTGTTTCTCTTGGCATTATAAGAGATTGTTATACCTCTTATTACCGCCTTCATTGTGTCCCAAATATTTTGTTTCGTGGTTTCTCCATTATCATTTTCTTTTATAAAAAAATTTAATTCCTCCTTTAATTTATTAATATATTCTTTCTCTCTTATTAATTGAGTGTTTAGCGTCCATCTTTTCTTTGGTTTTGCCCTACCCTTCCATATTATCTGAATTGGGTTATGGTCTGCCCATTCATTAGGCAAAATTTCCACTTCTTTTGTCTCGTTTGCTATTTTCCCATTCATCCATGCCATATCGATCCGTGTCCATATTTGGTGGGGATTTGAATAAAATGTAAATTGTTTTTTTTCCGGGTGTAGTCTTCTCCATATATCTGTCAGATTTAGCTCTTTCATCATTTCCCTACAAATCTTAGGGAGCTCTCTCTTCCCCTTTTTATTCTTTCCGACATTACTGTGGTCTTTTTGAAAATCAGCAATGGAGTTGAAATCTCCTATAATACAATTCAACCAATTTTCTATATAGGTGTTTAAAAAACTCTTTTTGATCTCCATTTGGGGCGTAAATTACTACTAAAAGAATTGGGATGTCATTAATCCAAATCTGCAAGCCCAGAGTCCTTCCTTCCAAATCCCACCATATTAGCTCAGATTTCATATCCTCTTTCACATATACTGCAATTCCCTTCTTTTTCCTCTCATCCTCTGGTGTGGTAAATAACTTTCCTAATTTCGGGCATTCTAAATATTTTTCATCTTTCTTCTTTATATGAGTTTCTTGTAGGCATATTATATCGGCATTTTGTTTGATTAATTTAGTTAATATCCTTTTTCTTTTATTTGTCGAATTTAAACCATTTATGTTTATTGATAGTAATTTTTTTCTTTTCCCATCTATCTAGTTCTGTTTTGCTCTTTGTCGTGTAACAATTCCTCTCTCTTCTTGCACTTGTATTTGTGTGGTTCCTTCTGTCTTTTGTTGTAAGTAAGTATTCTCTTGGTTCCCTGCAGTTCCAGTTCTATTTTTATGTCCACCATATTCTTCCTGAGAATTTGTTTCTAATTCTTCCCTACTACTTTGCTCCTGTGGGCCCACCATCCATTCGTAGAAGTCCTGAGCCTTTTCCATAGTGTCTATTTTAATTTTCCTCTCTTTCCACGACACTAGCATCCCTTCTGGAATAAGCCATTTGAATGTAATTCTTTTTTGATTTAAATAAGCTGCCAGAAATTTATAATCACGCCTTTGTTCCCTTACTCTCCTCGGTATCTGTTTAAGGATCACAATTTCTTTATCTTTGTACATTATTGTTTTATCTCTAGAGGTTCTGTATATCATATCTCGGACACATCTTCTAGTGAATCGTATGTGGACTTCCCTAGCGCATTTGTGGCATCTTGCATAGTTTGTATTGACCCGGTAAACTTCGTCAAACTCTTTTTGAATGTCATCTTTGTCCATCTTCAATAGACCGGCCAATATTTCTGCCATAGGGAAGGCTATTGTGAAGGGTATACCCTGTGGACCCCAGGGACACTGCAAAGTCCCTGGATGACCCGGGAGAAGTCCCTTTTGCTGGCAGCGGAGAGGCAGCCCCCAAGCTGCTGAAGACGGGGCAGCTCTGGAAAGGAAGAGGCTGAAAGAGAAAGTGTGTCGGCTGGGTGAGAAACTTTTTTTTTCAACTTTTTGAGGTTTGAAAGGACACTTCGATTGCTAGAAGAAATCTGTGTGATTTTTGACAAAACTGATCAAGCGGCGTTTTTTTAAGGGAGACGTCAAAGCGAGGCTTTATTTTTTTTTATTTCTTTTTCGCTACCGGACTTCATTGTTATTTACTAGATAACCGGACTGTTCTTTTTTATATAGATATTTCCTATTCTCCCTTTGGATTTCTTTTTTTTCCCTTAGGCTAGAGGCTCCCTTTGGTTATTTTTTTATTCTTTGTACATATATGTATATACTTCTTGCATTGTTTTTTTTACTTTAATTATGCTGTTTTGAGAGGAGGGGGAAAGTGAGAACTAAGAAACTTTGTAACACTGCCAACTAGAGGCTTGAAAATATTCTACTTGAAGTGGAGAGAGATGTGAAAGACTCCTTCTCAAGGACATTCCTTGATAAGATAGAGGAAGAGCGCAGTAGAATATTATTACAGGTGCTCTACTGGATTTCTATCAACAATTAAATATTTATGGCTTGGCTTTGAAGCTTGTGGGAAAGGGAAGAGAGTCATAATAAGAGCCTTGGACAACTAAGCAGAGTGCAGTGTGTTGTTTCTCTTTTCTCTTTCTAATCTTTTTTAGTTTCGCTACCCCCCACCAGCATTATTGTATATTTTTATTCTAGTAAGGTCTTTATTTTTACTTTTTATTTTCAAGGGAAGCCTTAGAATTTTTTCATTTTTATTTTATTTTGATTTTTTTTTCTTTCTTCATTGGGATTTTTGCTTTTTTTATTTATGCTCTTGGATTATTTTGGTCTCCCTTTTTTTTTTTTCCAATTGAGATTTTTGGCTGGATTAAGGTGTGAAGAACCTGAAGAAATCTATCTTTTTTTTTTCTTTTTGGCTTTGGTCTTGTTTATTATTATTATTATTTGGGTCTTCTTTTTTTATTTTTATTTTTTATTGTGGACTATTTTATAATTGGACTAGGGTCAGGAAGAACCTGAAGAATTTTTTTCTCTTTTCTTTTCTCTTCTTTCTCCTTTATTATTGGGCTTTTTATTATTGGACTTTTCCATTTTGGATTATAATTGGCTACTTTCCTAATTGGATTAAAATTTGAAAGAACTTGAAGATTTTGAACCATCTAAAATGAGTAGGAAACTTATACCTTCAGGTGCCTCTGTGTCTACTTCTGCCTCCCCACCATCTGGACAACGTTCAATTCAGGTAATGTTAAAGCAAGACAAAGAACAAGAAAAAGTAACCTTACAGATGATTATGCAAGGAATTCAAAACCTTAAGATAAAAACAGACACCATTGAACAAAGAACAGAGAGGACTGAGGAAAAAGTGGAAAATATCCAACAGATGATGGCGAAGTATGATGAGAGACTCCAAAAAGTTGAAGAAGAGGGTAAATGAAGAGAGGAGAAGATTGGAAATATTGATAGCAGACTAACAGTGGTTGAACAAGAAAAAGTGGGATGCTGAAGTGGGAGATGGAGAGGTCAGAATTTTATCTTAGATTTCAAAATATAGAGGAAGAAAAAGGGCAAGATTTGGCTGCGATAATGATAGAAATTCTGGCTGATGCTTTGGAAATAACAGAGGAAAAGATGATGGATGGACTAGATGAGATATACCGAGTCTTTACAAGATATGCGATGAGAAATAATTTACCCAGAGAAGTCCATATTAGATTTACTAAAAAATCTATCAAGACACAAATTTTACAAGCGGCAAGAGAGAAGACGTTGAAATATAAAGGCAAAGAAATCTTGGTCTTAAAACAAATACCCAGAAGAGTGAGAGAGATGAGAAGAGAAGAGAATATCGATTTCTGACCAAAATGTTATTGAAAAAGGAGGTGAATTACAGATGGCTGATACCAGAAGGATTGATGTTTACATGGCAAGAACAGAGACACAGAATTGATTCAATTGAGAAAGCAGAACTTTTTTATGTAGAATTTTTTGGAAGGAGAGAAGAAGAGGCAGAAAAAGAGATCTCATTAATTGAATTCCAAGAGGAACAAATGGAGATTGAAAAAGAAGGCGCAGTAGGTGGACAGGTGGATATTAAAGATCAACGTGAACCAAGATCTATGAGAGCTGCTAAACCTAAATATAAAATATAACCATGGAAGAGAAAAAACTGATTACAATGAATATAAATGCACTGAATTAAGCTGCTAAGAGAAGGAAGACCTTTCATAAATTAGGGAAATTAAAATTTGATATAATTTGTTTACAAGAAGTACACATTAAAAAGCAACATGAACAATTGTTAGTACAACCAAAACTAGGGAAATTGTTTACTTCTTTGACCCAATGTAAGAAAAGAGGAGTGGTTTTATATATCAAAGAGGCCACCCCAGCAAAATTGATTTACGCTGATGAAGATGGGAGAATATTAATGGTGGAAATACCAGACAATAATATAAAGTTACTTTTGACTGCAATTTACGCTCCAAATGATAAACAGGAAGAATTCTACAAAAAATTACATATGAAAATGGCCGGACTGGACTACACTAATATAATTATGATGGGAGATTTTTATGGAGAGAAAGAAATGCTAAACTTAAGCAATATACTTTCTATTCAAATAGACATTTATCATGGTCCAGATTAGATATGATTTGGATTTCAACAGAATTAATATCTAGCATTCAAGAAGTAAACATTGAAACAAGTACTTGGGCTGACCATAATCCATTGACAATTAAATGGAAGGGACAAAAAAAAAGATCGAGATGGACGTTAAATAATACTATTCTAAAGGAGAAAGATTTTATACAATGGATGGAGAAAGAACTGGCCTTTTTTTTTTTAAAGAAAATAGAAAAGAAGATACTTCAATACAGAATGTGTGGGATACAATGAAGGCATATGCTAGAGGTTTGATAATAGACTACACAAGAAAAAAGAATATTAGGAAAAGGCAAGCCATTAAAGCCTTGGAGGATGAGTATAAAAGACTTGAAAAAGAACTACAGAAAATGCCACAGAAAAAAGATATCAAACTGAAACTGGACATAACTAAACATAAAATGGACTTAATAGAGAAAGAAGAACTGGCACAGAAAATCAGGAATGCTAAACAGAATTATTTTGAAGATGCAAATAAGCCAGGTAGATGGCTAGGATATAAGCTGAGAAAGGAGAAAGAGTCGAGGAAAATATCGCAGCTAATAGATGACCAAGGTCAAGTTTGTTATGGCAGCAAAGAGAAAAAAGAAATTATTCGAGATTTTTATGGACATCTATATAAGAAAGAGAATATTGATGAGGAGAAAGTTAAACAGTACTTGCAGAATGCAAACTTACCTAAGATATCCAAAGAGACTGAAGAAATGTTAGAAAGTAATATAACAATGATGGAATTAAGTCAAGCACTTAAGAAACAAAATAATGGGAAAGCACCAGGTCCAGATTGGTTCCCTGCAGAATTTTATAAAACATTACAAGAGTCACTGAGTATTCCACTGTTAGAAGTTATGAATGAAGCTATGTCAAAGAAGATGATACCTAAAACATGGTCAGAGGCCTATATTACACTTATTCCAAAAGAGGAGGCTGATCCACTGCAAATTAAGAATTATAGACCGATTTCTCTATTAAATGCAGATTATAAAATCTTTGCTTCAATATTAGCAGAAAGACTTAAAAAATATTTGAATAATTTTATTCATCCAGACCAAAATGGATTTTTGCCAAAGAGGCAAATTAGAGACAATATGAGAGTAATTTTGGACACTTTGGAATATTATGAGGCGCATCCTGAAAAGCAAATGGCTCTGATATTCTTAGACGCCCAAAAGGCATTTGACAATGTGAATTGGAGATTTATGTTACTCTTATTGGAACAGATGGGTTTTGCTAGAAGATTTATTCAAGCAATAGAAGCAATTTACCATGAACAAACAGCAAAGGTAATGATGGAGGGAGAATTTACAGACTCTATTAATATAAGGCACAAGACAAGGATGTCCCCTTTCTCCTTTGCTATTTGTATTGACCCTGGAAGTGTTGAATAGAAACATTAGAGAAGACAAAACTATAAAAGGAATGAAAATTAAAAAGGAAGAATTTAAATTACAAGCCTTCGCGGATGACTTAGTCTTTATTTTGGAAGACCCTGTAGAAACGGCTTCGAAGCTATTGGAAAAGATAGAGACATATGGTGAAGTGGCCGGTTTGAAAATAAATAAAGATAAAACAAAGATTTTGTCAAAGAATATGCTATTAAGACAAAGAGAAGAATTGGCAGATTTGTTGAAAATTCAAGTTACGAATAAGGTTAAGTATTTGGGGATACATTTGACATCAAGATGTAGTACATTAAAAGAGAACAATTATATTAAACTTAAACAACAGATAGCTTTAGACTTGAAGAAATGGGAAAATCTACAACTGTCATTAATAGGGAGGATTTCAACAATTAAGATGAATATTTTACCCAGAATCTTATTTTTGTTTCAAACAATACCAATTAGGCTCAGGAAAGACTATTTTGAGGATTTAAATAAAATTGTGTTGAAGTATATATGGCAAGGTAAGAAAGCGAGGATAAAGCTAAAACTCCTGCAAGATGCTAGAATTAGAGGAGGTTTTGGCCTGCCTAATTGGGAGCTGTACTACCAAGCTGCAAATTTGTTGTGGGTTAAGGAATGGATAACATTAAGGAAGACTAGATTGTTGACATTAGAAGGTCATGATCTGTTGTTGGGTTGGCATGCTTTTCTATGGTACAAGGGAACTAAGACACAGGGCTATTTTCGAAGACATTATATACGGGAGTCTTTGTGGTTAAATTGGGAGAAGATAAAAAAACAATGTTATTTGAAAATTCCAGTTTGGTTATCGACGATAGAAGCATTTTCTTATCCTATTATCTACAAGAAGGAACAAACAGTTAGATATGGGGAATTATTAGATGAAAAGGGTGAACTTAAATTGATACAAAATCTAGAGGAACAAGGTATAAAGATGAATTGGTTTTCATATGTGCAAATACACTCAAGGTATGATGAGGATTCCAAAACAGAGGGATTTTATGATAAACAGACTGATTTAGATAAGATCTTGATGGGTACTAATGAAAAGGTGATTAAAAAATTATATGGTTATTTATTGGAAATTAAGCTAGAGGAAGAACAAGTTAAAGAAACTATGATTGCTTGGGGGAGGAATTTTGGATATGGGATTGATTTAGAGAAATGGCAGAAACTATGGTTGCAAAATTATAAAATGACAATGTCTACAGCTTATAAAGAAAACTTGTATAAGATGTTTTACAGGTGGCATTTTCCCCCGACAAGGATAGCAAGAATGTTTAAGAATAAATCTGAAAAATGTTGGAAATGTCATCAGATACCTGGCTCATATTACCATATGTGGTGGACTTGTGAGGACGCTAGAAAATACTGGACTAAAATCCGCATGTGGCTGGAAAAAATGACAAAGAAACATATAGATTTGAAACCGGAGTTCTTTTTATTGGGAATTCTACCAGATGTATACAGTAAAGATTTGAAATATCTGATTGTAAATGTATTAACTGCGGCTAGAATTGTATTTGCTAAAAATTGGAAAAATGAGAAAATTCCATCACAGGAAGAAATTATTGAGTCCTCCATTTCTTTGCTCGCGTTTTTAAGATCTTCATCCACCCTTTCTTTTCTTTTTTATAAACAAATTTTATTGATTTTTTTAAGACAAACAAAACATAAGACATAAAGGCATAAAACCTCCTTTCTAAAAATTACTTATAAGTTTTAACAAGACAAATAAAACATTATTTTTTAAGACATAGTTCCACATTATCACATTTCCATTTAAGCACGTATATATCTTTTCCAAATTTCTCATTATTTCTCCCTTCACTTTTATTCAATTATATTTCTTTCTATCAAGGTTTTATTAATTCTCAATCAAATACATTTATACAGCATGGTTCCAGATTATCACATTTCCATTTAAACACCTATATATCTTTTCCAAATTTCTCATTGTTTCTCCCTTAACTTTTATTCAATTATATTTCTTTCTATCAAGGTTTTATTAATTCTCAATCAGACATAAACACAAAAAATACAAAACATAAAACAAGACGTAAAAGCATAAAACCTCCTTAATTATCATTTATACACATCTTTTCCAAGTTTCTCATTGTTTCTCCCTTTAGTTTTATTCCTCCAAGGTTTTATTAATTCTCAATCGAACATAGCTAACCAAAACACAAAACATAAAACATAAAACTTCTTTTGAAAAGTGGCTTAGTCCCGGGTTACATCTTTTTTTACAGACCTATATCAAATTCATGCTCACCTTATATACCATTTTTATCTTATTTACCATTCTATATTTTCTATATAACTTCTCCCTTCTTTTCACTCTCTTAATTATATTTTGTTTATTTCATCTTATTTTAAAATCATCATACTTGTATCTTTTGTCCGTTCTTTTCCAATTATCTATATATCACTTCTCTTTAACAGAAAATTTCTCTGTGGTCACTTTTAAAGTGTAACGCCTTTCTATCTTTCCCCTAAGTTAACACTTAAAATAGTAGATAATTTCCATTCTGATTCTGCTTAGTACATTCTACATGTTGCATTTTAAAATAAAGGAATAATAAATTTATAATATTGTTAAGTATATAATTTCCATTCTAATTCTAGTTCTACTTAGTACATTATTTTAAAATAAGAAAATGAAATAATAAATTTATAATAACATTAAAGCAATAACAAGTTAAACTGTAACTAAACATTAATCATTTTACACATTCTCTTTGATATTTTATTGAGTATTGAGATCTATCATTATTAAACATTTTAATATTTTATTAAATCTTATAATATTCCAATGGACTATTTCAAATGCAAATACTACAGTACTATCTTATGTACTCTTGCAGAATCTTTCCTTAATACTCTATCCTTTATATCTGAAAAAAATATGCTTTTTTACATCTTGTTTCAGGCCTTTATGGCTTTTTTTCCCCTTTCCCTCCCTTTCTTCTCCAGTCTGGTCTTTTTGCGCCCCCCTCCTAACCTCCACCTTTTTAACTTCCTGTCAGCCTCAAGATATCTTCTGCTATCCTATCTGCTATTTATCTCATATCCTATCTGCTGCATCTTCTCTGCTGACAGGCTTAACTCTTTCGGCTGTCATTAGCAACGGGGGGAATTGGAGGGAAAGAGAGCTGGAGGTGTTTTTGCATTCCTTTACTGTGGGTAAGCAAGGGGAGGGGGTGTATGAATTCTTGTCTTTAACTTTCCATTTCCTTGCTAGCTTCTATCCCCTTTTGCGCAGCTGCGAAGTTTTATCAAAATATGTCAAGGTCAACGGACAGAGGCCTCATCACCACCTGAAGATGCCCACATGATCATATTCAGAACTTTTAATTGGAAGAGTCTTTTGGACTTTGGGGGTGGGAACAATTCCATTCCTTTGTATATGTGATCTGCGCGCCAGTTTCTCAGATTAAAAATTCAATCTGTAGCTTCCACTTTGATTTCCAGTAAAGGATAACTTTGCTCTAATCCAGGGAGTCTGAGTATTTCTTTCTTGGATCTTGAAGGGAGCATGCAGTGACACTTCCCCTCTCTGTTATGCAGTGACATTATTCCGAATCTCCCCATCAGCCCACCCAGAGAAAATATCAACTTTTCTTCCGAGGGGGTTTCACATCATGTCATCTCCAGCCAGCGATGAAGACGACCAGGGAGCTGCGGGGGTGGGGTGGGGGCATCCGATGCTGCTACCAGAGATGCCAGCCACCAACCTGCTGGCTGACCTTACTCTGGAAGAAACCCCAGCTGAGAGGCCCAGATGGTCGTTAGGTGTTGGATGGAGGGATCCCGAAGAACCACCCCCGCCTGGGATCACTGTAAGTCAGAGAGGTGCGAGGGAATGGCTGTGGCAAGAGAGGGAGGAGATGGAGTGCAGGCTGGATCAAGCTGGGCAATTCCTTAAGAATGCTTCTGAGAAGCCCGGCATAGCTCCAAGGTATGAGGGGGAAGGGGGAGCGAGTTCAGCCTGGGGAAGTCAGGCTGCCCCCATCCCCCTAGCCCAACCTACACCAGCGCAACAGCTGGCTGCTGCCCGGGGGAACCCAGCAATAGGTGTGATCCCTGGAAGACGCAACCTGCCCCCACTAGATGTGAAGTTTGGAGGAAATCCCAAGGATTTGGGTTTTTTCCTGGTACAAGTCGGGAGCTATATGGCAGAATATGAAAGGGATTTCACCTCTGAAGCAGCCAAAGTGAGATGCGTTACCAGAGCCCTGGAGGGGATGGCAGCAGACTGGATGGTGACTTTGTAAAATGATAACTCCCCCCAACTCCATATGACCTGCAGCTGTGGCACTTGCTAGCGGAAGAAGTGGAAATAGATCTAACCTGGAGCAGACGCAGAGGAGGCCCCACATGGAGCAAACCACTCCCCCCCACATCCCCGAGAGGCCCGAATCCCTCGGAAGGGAGGAGTAATGGTAAGAGCCAAATCCACTGCCTGTTTTCGTTGTGGAAAGGAGGGCCACCAGATTGTGGATTGCCAGGTCAAAGGGAGTGCGGGGCCCAGGGAGGAAGCCCGAAAAACCCCCATCCAAGCCTCGCAAAACCGGGCTAAAGGTAGGGGAGGTTGTAGAGGTCGCCCCTCTGGTGGGAGAGGAGCTGAGACCTCCAACTCCCCTCGATGAGAGCGAGACTGACTCGGAAGATGATGTCCTGGTAAGTCCTAACAAAGGGCCATGACCATCCCAATAAAGTTAAGGGTGCCCACCTCAGGGACCGAGGGGGAGATGTTGGCCTTATTGGACTCAGGGTGCACAAGGTGCGCAATCAGCATGAAAGTAGTTAAGGGCATGGGCATCAGACTGAGAACTTTAAGAATGCCCATATCCTTTTGCCAACTGGATGGATCTGAGGCGGGAGGTTGCCCTGCATGTTTTATAATGGAACCCCTAGAGATGACCATGGGAACCCACAGTGAGACCCTGTTTTTTATTGTGGCCACTGGGATGGAACAGCCTCTAATATTGGGATTGCCCTGGCTTCGGAAATGGAATCCCCATGTGAACTGGAGAGAGGGGTGGATACGGGTCCACACTGATCGGCAACCGGAAAGGGAGGAGCAAACTTATCCAAAGTTTCAAAGCCCGGCTGAGACAGCTTCCGCAGGGTCTGAGCGCGTGGAGGGGGAAGAGAAAATCCTGAAGGAGTACTGGGACTTAAGAGAGCTGTTTAGCGAAGAGGCCTCTGATGAGCTCCCTCCTCATCGGTCAACCGATTGTAGTATTGAATTCCTACCGGGGGTTAGGCTCCCAAAACCGAAGCTGTATTCGATGACACCATGGGAATTGGAGGAGTTGAAGTCATTTATTGATAAGAACTTGAAATGTGGTTTCATCCAACCCGCTAGACCTTGAGTGGCGGCCGCCATGTTGTTCCGCGAAAAGAAAGATGGCTCCAAATGCTTGGTGGTTGACTACCGAAACTTAAACACAGTTTCTGTGGGAACGTGTACCCCCTCCCCCTGATGAAGGACATGTTAGCCCACCTGGCCAAAGGGAAGATTTTCATGAAGTTGGACCTGAGGAAGGCGTACTACCGAATCCAAATTAAAGAAGGAGATGAGTGGAAAACTGCGTTCAATTGCCTGATGGGCTGTTTCCAGTTCAATGTTCTCCCCTTTGGCCTACAGGGGGCACTAGCCATTTTTATGCAAATGATTAATCAGGGGCTCCACTAACATTTATCCAAGGGGGTTCTGGTTTACCTTGATGACATCCTTATTTACACGGAGACTAGAGACGAACATGTGAAACTGGTACACTCAGTGCTGCACAAACTGCGGGCTGCCAAATTGTATGCCAAACTGTCCAAATGTGAGTTCCATCAAGAAAAAATTGACTACCTAGGATATCGTATTTCACATGAGGGCATCGAGATGGACCCCGAGAAGGCGCGAGCTGTATTGGACTGGGCCCCGCCGAGAACCCGAAAACGGCTTCAAAGTTTCCTCGGATTTGCTAACTTTTACTGGCAATTCATCCTGTCTTTTGCTAAAATAGCCATGCCCATCACCAATCTTCTAAAGACAAAGGGGGAGACAAAACCAAAGCCCAACCAACCCTTGAATTGGTCCATGGAATGCCAAGCTGCTTTTGAAAAGCTAAAGCAACTGTTCACCGCAGAACCAGTGCTGAAACACCCAGATATGGATGCCCCTTTCGTGATCCAAGCTGATGCAAGTAATGTGGCTGTTGGGGCGGTCTTACTTCAATTAAAAGAGAAGGGGACACTACAACCTTGCACCTACACATCCCATAAGTTGACTGACACTGAAAGGAGATGGGCCGTTTGGGAGAAGGAAGCTTTTGCAGTCCGTTGGGCTCTACTAACTTGGAGACATTTCTTGGAAGGAGCGAAACACCCATTTGAGGTATGGACTGACCATAAGAATCCAGAGGCCTTAAAAACACCTCAAAAGTTATCCCCTAAGCAAGTTAGGTGGCCCCAGTATTTCAAACGATTCAATTTCTCTTTGAAGTACATCCCAGGAGGAAAAAATTTTATGGCAGATGCTTTATCTAGAATGCCACAATAGAACAGTGTTCGTCAAGAAGTGATACGGCCGATTGTGTCAACCACACAGCTGGCTGCCCCAGTGGTCACCAGAGCGCAAAAGAGGAAGCAAGAGGTGGATCTGTCCAATGACTTGATGGAACGATTTAAGGAAGCCTTGAAAACAGATGAGTGGTTCCTGGCAAATGCGAATAACACTGCACCGTTAGAAATGGTTTAGCCTGGGTGGGTGCGAAATTGTATGTACCACAGACTTTGAGAAGCCAAGTGTTACAGCAGACTCATGACTCCAAGGCGGCTGGTCACTTTGGGTTTGTGAAGACCCTACATCTGGTGAAACGACAGTTCTGGTGGCCTTCATTGAAAAAAGACATTGAGACTTATGTAGCAAGCTGTCCAGTTTGCGCCTCAGCCAAAAGACCTCCTGGTAAGCCACCAGGTCTGTTGCAGAATGTAGCCAGGCCAACTGCTCCTTGGAAGGAAATCTCCATGGATTTTATAGTAGACTTACCCGAGAGCACATGGTCATCTGGGTGGTGACCGATTTGTTCTCCAAACAAAGCATACTTCATACCTTGCTCCAAGATTCCCTCAGTGAAGTCATTGGCTAGACTCTTCATCATACATGTCTATAGACTGCATGGTGTCCCTGAGCGTGTAGTTTCTGATTGAGGGGTCCAATTTACCTCGAACTTCTGGAGGGAATTTTTGAAATTAATAGGCTCCACCCAAGGCTTAAACTCCACCCAACATCCCCAAACTAATGGGGCCTGTGAGAGAACTAACGTGGTGCTGGAGCAATATCTCAGGTGTTATATAAATTATCAGCAGGACAACTGGGCTGAACTGCTGCCTTTTGCGGAGGTGGCATATAACAACTCTGTCCACAGCAGCACTGGGTTTACCCCTTTCAAAGTGGCCACGGGGCAAGATTTTGTACCCATACCTGAGCTTCTTCCTGAAAGACCCAATGTCCAGTCATTGGACGACTGGATATCTCAACTTCAACTCAATTGGCTGGTCGCTCGTAAAGCTTTGGATGAGGCGCACCAGTCTCATAAGAAATTTGCCAACAGAAAGAGAACCCCCCAGAAGTCTTATCAAGTAGGCGACATGTACTACATTGAAAGAGAATAACTATATTAAACTTAAACAACAGATAGCATCTGATTTGAAGAAATGGGAAAACTTACAATTGTCATTGATAGGTAGAATTTCAACAATCAAGATGAATATTTTACCCAGAATTATATTTGTTCCAAACTATACCAATTAGACTTGGTAAAGATTATTTTGAAGAATTAAATAAAATTGTGTTGAAGTTTATATGGCAAGGTAAGAAAGCCAGAATAAAATTAAAACTTCTACAAGATGTTAGAATTAGAGGAGTATTTGGCCTTCTGAACTGGGAGTTGTACTACCAAGCTGCAAATTTAATGTGGGTTAAAGAATGGATAACATTAAGAAAGAGCAGATTGTTGACATTAGAAAGACATAATTTATTACTGGGATGGCATGCTTTTCTGTGGTATAAGGGAACTAAATCGCAGGGTTATTTTAGAAGGAACTATATAAGGGAGTCTTTATGGTTGAACTGGGAGAAAATTAAGAGAAAATGTTATTTGAAAATCCCAGTCTAGTTATCAACTATTGAAGCCTTTTCTTATCCTATAATATATGAGAAGGAACAAACAGTTAGATATGGGGAAATATTGGATGAAAAGAGTGAACTTAAAACAATGCAAAAACTAGAAGAACAAGGCATAAAGATGAATTGGTTTTCATATGCGCAAATACGTTCAAGGTATCTTATAGATTCTAAAATGAAGGGATTTTATGATAAATTGACTGATTTAGATAGGATTTTGACAGGTACTGATGAAAAAGTGATTAAAAAATTATACAGTTATTGGTTGGAAATTATATTAGAGGAGGAACAAGTTAAAGAAATGATGATTGTTTGGGGGAAGAATTTTGGATATGGGATTGATTTGGAGAAATGGGAAAAATTGTGGTCTCCAAATTATAAAATGACAATGTCAACAGCTTATAAAGAAAACTTGTATAAGATGTTTTACAGGTGTCATGTTCCCCCGACAAGAATAGCAAGAATGTTCAAGAATAAATCTGAAAAGTGCTGGAAATGTCATCAGATACCTGGCTCATATTACCATATGTGGTGGACTTGTGAGGACGCAAATTCGCATATGGTTGGAAAAAATGACAAAGACACATATAGACTTGAAACCAGAGATTTTTTTATTGGGAATCTTACCTGATACATATAATAAAAATTTGAAGTATTTGATTGTAAATGTATTAACGGCAGCTAGGATTGTATTTGCTAAAAACTGGAAGAGTGAGAAAATTCCATCAGACGAAGAAATTATTAAGAAAATATTGGATTGTGCTGAAATGAATAAATTGACATTTGAAATTAGAGAACAAGAAGATAAACAATTTTATGAAGTTTGGGATCTTTTTTATCAATGGTTAGATAATAAAACATAATAATAGAACATTTAGACTTAGGATATATTTTTTTTTGATATTATTTTTATAAAACTTTATTAAGATAGATTTGGTATGATCTTACGATTCATTGCAAAATAAATTAAGTAAATTATAGTTATCTCGTTAAAGTATGAGTTAATAAAATTATAGATAAATGATTTCTTAGCGATGATATTGGGTTATACAATTATTGATTGATAATATGAGTTATTATGTAATATAATTATATTAGCGTTTAGGAAATGGATGCACAAAAAAAAGTGGTAAACCAACTGATACACTGTTTGTAAATTTATGAAGAAGGATGATGTTTTTTATGTTTTATGTTGTATGTTTTATGTTGTTTTGTTTGTTGTTAAAATAATTTTTTTTAAAAATAAAGTAGGCGACAAAGTTTTCCTCTCAACCAACTATTTACAGACCACCCAGAAATCGAAGAAGTTGGGTCCTAAATATGTGGGTCCCTTCCCAATTGAATGAATTGTGAACCCTGTGACTGTCCAATTGACTCTACCAAAAACTCTTCGTCGAATTCATCCGGTTTTCCACGTTAGTTTGTTGAAACCCAAGCATACCTGTACATTGAGACTGACCCAGACTGATCCCCCCATACCATTGCTAATTGAGGGCGAACAACATTTTGAGATTAAAGAGATTTTGGACTCTCGGAAATGGAGGGGTCCTCTCCAATATCTTGTAGCCTGGAAACATTTTCCCCCATCCTATGCCGAGTGGGTAAATGAGAAAGACATTAGGGCTCCTGAACTGCTCAAGAACTTTTATGCTAAGTACCATGATAAACCATAGAAATGTATGCAATTGTTAACATATTTTTGTGTTGTTCTCTCTTACAGGGACTAATGTCCTTTTTCTAGGGGGTCCGAATGTCAGCCTCAAGATATCTTCTGCTATCCTATCTGTTATCTATCTCATATCCTATCTGCTGCATCTTCTCTGCTGCCAGGCTTAATTCTTTCGGCTGTCATTAGCAACGGGGGGAAGGGGGACTTGGTGAGAAAGAGAGCTGGAGGTGTTTTGCATTCCTTTACTGTGGGTAAGCAAGGGGAGGGGGGTGTATGAATTCTTGTCTTTAACTTTCCATTTCCTTGCTAGCTTCTATCCCCTTTTGCACAGCTGCAAGTTTTATCAAAATATGTCAAGGTCAACGGACAGAGGCCTCATCACCACCTGAAGATGCCCACATGATCATATTCAGAACTTTTAATTGGAAGAGTCTTCTGGACTTTGGAGGGTGGGAACAATTGCATTCCTTTGTATATGTGATCTGCGTGCCAATTTCTCAGATTCGGAATTTAATCTGTAGCTTCCACTTTGATTTCCAGTAAAAGGATAACTTTGCTTTAATCCATGGAGTCTGAGTATTTCTTTCTTGGATCTTGAAGGGAGCATGCAGTGACACTTCCCCTCTCTGTTGTGTTTCTCTTTTCTGTTGCTTTCTAACATTGTACCTTTTTTTCACCTTTTTTTCCTTTTTCTTGGTTGTTTTATTAAAAATTCTCATTTTTCCTTCCTCTCTTCCTATTTTCTTTCTTAAGTGAACCTTTTTGTCCATTAAAAATGGCTTCTTCTTCTTCTTCTTCTTCTTCTTCTTCTTCTTCTTCTTCTTCTTCTTCTTCTTCTTCTTCTTCTTCTTCTTCTTCTTCTTCTTCTTCTTCTTCTTCTTCTTCTTCTTCTTCCTCATGTATTTGCTGATATGTAGAAACCGCCATTTCTAAAAAGTGGAAGACAGCTCTCAAAGAATCCTTGCCTTCTTGTTCTCTTTCCTTTAATTTTTCATATTCCATTTTTAATTCATCCACAGATAGTGCCATTGTAAATTTTTAAAAAAGCAACCCACATGTTTTTAGTCTTAAAGTAATTTCCAAATGCCAAAGTTATCAAACAGTCCAAACAAATACAAAGTATTTCCTCTTCTTCTCTTTGCAGTTTTTCCTCCTGGGGCAAAATCCCAAAATATATTCTAAAGCCGTATTACAGTTAGTTGCTGGTCCTATAATCTTCAAGGCATCTCCTCCAACAAATTTTTAAAGGTTTTTTTTAGTCCTCTCCTTCCCACTATATAACAAAGAGCTTATTTTTACCTTAAAGAAGCAGGTTTTTCAGTGCTCATTTGCTTTCTCCGTAGGGAAGGGAAGTAAACTTTCCTTCAGCACTTTTGCCGCTTTAACAACTTCTTTCAGAAACAAATGTATCAATCCAAAAGTCAGGTTTCCGGGGTGTTTAAAAGTATCTTAATGTCCCAGTTCAGCCAAGAAAACCTTCTCCTTCTGATTCTTCTTCCTGTACAGATCTTATCCGGTTGAAGATTCCTTTGTGGCTGCCATTTCTGACAGCCGCTCCTCCACCTCAGGAAAAAGGAGTCTAGCCAGCTGGGGAAAGAGGTTGCAATATCCCCAGACCCCTGCCTGGATCTCCTCTGTCTTCCGCTACCTCTTCGGGGTAGCAACAACCCCCAAATCCAATTGGATCGGGGGTACCTCAGCGGCGAGTGCAGCAGGGACCCGCAGCGTCACGGATTCCTGCCACCGTCGAAGCCTGCAACCGGAAGTTCTTCATCCACCCTTTCTAATTCCCTTTCCATTCATTCAGTTCTTTTCTCTACCTCTTTTATTATGACTTCATTTTTTCCAAGGCCTGTTGCAGTACTCCCACTTTATCCTCTACTTTGAAGATGTCCACTTTCATTTCTGTCTTTAACTTCCCCATCTCTTCCTTCAGTTCGTTTAATGTCAGCTCTTGTTTCACTGTGATTTTTAGTCATTGTTTCCTGCAGTCTTGTCAATGAGTCCTGTAAAGTTAGAAACATTGCTTGAATATTAGCATGCGAGATGCCAGTTTGTTTCTCTATTGGTAGTGTTTCCTCTATTGTTTTTTGTGCCATAGGTGAAGTTGTTGCCAAGATAGTTGTTATTGTGGGGTTGATCTTTCTACCAGATTTCAATGCTGTGGTGGCTGTAGAAGTCATTTCCTTTAAGATCTGTTTTTGCTGTTGTACAATGCTGAGTATATTATTCCAAATTGGCATTCAGTGTTTTTGGTTCTATTACTAAAATTGACCAAGATCTATCAATCTGTTAAATAACTATATTCTTAATTAATTAGTAAGATATATATGTATTTCTCTGATTTAACTTAAATGTAAAGTAGCCTTGACTACAAAATATTTTACTTTCATAGATATAATCACACAATGAATTATAATAATGATCTAGAGAGCTCTAGAATTGTTAGATAATTAATACTTAAAGTTTTTACTGTCTCCCCTATATTCCCATTCAAAATATAACAATCTCTATTATTAATGACTTAACTAAGTTAATTGATCCAATATTTTAACAATCTAATATTTCTTTACTGAGTATGCATATCTATCGAGAGAAAATCAAAAAAGAAAACAAGCATATTTCAACATAACATAACATCAACTAATAGGAAAGAAGGGAGACTATTTTAAGTAAATATATACACACAGAGGAAAGTAAAAGGAAGAAAAAGGGAAGCTCTAGAGATAGGAATTTTTAGTTTTCACTTTTCAATTTGGGAGCTTTCACTTCGAGCACACCAGAAGTGGAGGATGAAAAATTGCTGAGTAACAGCTACCATTAAGCAACGTTCCCACTCGTTCAAAGACTTGTGATTTTACTTATGTTTTAAAGGTCCTTAGTTCAATTGTTCTGGTTTTCTTCAGATGGAGAAAAGGAACTATCTCCTCTGATAGAGCAATGTTCTCAGGTTTCCCAATGTTTATTAAATAAATTGTATCTGATCAGTCAGTTGAGTCTGTTACTTTGTTGTGGCCACTTCAGCATTCTAAAAAAAACCTCTGGCGCCACTCTGACTTTTTTCCTTCCCCGATCTGGCATCAGTTTAATAGCGTCTGTCCAAATGTCAATGGTAACTAAATCTTTTCAATCACTCCCTAATACTGGTCTTCTAAATTCTTCTTTAAATCTTGTTATTTCAGTCTCTCTTCTGTCTGCCGAGCCCCTTCACTTTCACTTGTCAAGTTCGCTTTTAGCCGCTTTCTCTTAGGGCTCCCGGCAGACGCTCAAACAGTGTATAAAAGCCTAAATTCAATCTGTACTCTTCCAATTTTCCTCTCCGCCACTAACTTTTACCACCACTCTCTTTCCCAACAAGCTTGCAAACTGTCACTCACTCTTTCCTTCACATCGGTGGCAGAACGGACTTCGGAGCCTCCATTGACATGGGGCTGTTCTTGACCGTTGGGCTCTGGAGGGCTTCCTCTTCGTTGTAGGGGGGTTGCCTTCCCCACACTACAGTCCGAGGTTCCCCCACACTGGCACGGGTCTCTCCAAGACTCGAGCACCCCAAAAGATTGCATCAAACTCAAGAAGAGGATAGCTGGAACCATGAGCGGATTTCTGCTCCTCTGTTCGTCCTTGCCTTGCCATTGGAAGTCCAGGTATGTCTCGGCAGCAGCCTTACTTTACGACTCTGATGCGGTCTCAGGCTTTTCTATCGGCAAGAGGGTCCTCGAAGTGGTAGTGTAGGGCTGTCATGAAGTGGTCGAGGTTCCTTAATTCTGGGGCATTAACATTGTGGAGTGTCACAATTCATCTGGCTGCTGCCCCTTCAAGGGCCAAGGTAACAACTCATACTTGGCACCCCTGGGTTGGGAAATTCTGCCCATATTCTTGCATGTAGGTGAGCACTTGTGCCAGGAAAAATCCCAGCTTCTGGGGGTCCCCATTGAATTTTACTCCCAGGTGTGGGACCTTCCTCTGCAGTAGTATGTCTCTGGGTTGGCCAGGGTTAATCCCCTGTTCTGAGGCATTTAGGGGTTGGATACCTGGTATGGCTGCTGGTTCTTCAGCCTGTCCTGCTGCCCGATCATTCTCAGCTGAATCCAGGGTGGCGGTTTGGGTTCTCTCATTTTCTGGTTCCCTCACTCTCCTGCATTGGCATCCTAGTGCATCCCTCACCTCAAAGTTCTCCAGGGCTTCTCTCATGAGGTGATTTATGTACCGTCTCAGTCAGTCATCGGCCGGTGGCTCCTTGCCCCATCCTCCCTGATTCGATAGGGCCTCCAGCTCCAATCCAGGTTTACGATTGCCCCAGGTGAGGGTTACTCCCCTGATTCTTCCGTCCCAGCTGTCTCTCTTTCCTACACCTATAGACCACTGGGGCTTTGTGGAGGTTTCGTAGGCAGCTTCGCTATCTTCGATGGGGTGCACCAAGTCAGTATCTGACTGGGTAACTGTCAACCTTTCTCCCCAGCATTCAGCTTCCCCTTGGTCCTTGCTGCACTCAGACATTTTCCCTTCTTGCAGAGTCTCCTTGGTAGAGTGAAGGGTTTTTTTTAAAAAAAAAAATTCCTCTCTGGGGTGACCTCTATTGCAGATGCTGCTTTATGTCAGGCTACAAAACTTTTCCCATTCAATCAACTAGAATGAACTTCTGAAAATGTATCAAAAAGTATCAAAAAGGAATCCTTTATTGAGATGAGACAATTCATATAGGGGTTAAAAGCAGCATCTAAGGTCTCTCAGGCATGCAGTGATAGATAAGGGAGTTTAAAACCCCTCCCCTTATCTTGATGTGATTTAGTAAAACAAAGAGCCAACATGTTAATTCCCCCCACCCCCTTTTTAAAACGATCTTTTTCAGAGTTTTCCAGGACATATCTCATTGTGGAATTTTTATGGTCTCTTCATCTCCTGGCTGTCTCTCTCAGAGGTGATAGGTTCCGGCCATCTGGGTTTCATCTCTCCATTGTATCATGTGTAGGTTATACAAATTTGATATAAGATTAAATATATTCAGGTTACATCAAGAAGGATTTCTTTATCAATCCCCGCCCCCTTTTCTTCTTCCATTGAAGAAATGACAGATACACGGATCTGACAGATACGTTCCCAGAGAAGGAGAGGAGAGAATTAACATGTTGGTTCTTTGTTTGACAAAATCCACATCTAAATAAGGGGAGGGATTCTAACTCCTTTTATCTATTACTGTATGCCTGGAAACATCTTAGACTCTGCTTTGACTAGAGCTGGGATTCACTCCCTTTTCAATAAAGGATTCCTTTTGAAATATCTAGTTTTCAGAAGTTCATTCTTTTCGGTTGAAGGGAAAAAGTCCAGTGCTTACAGATGGCTTTGAATTGCTATAGAGTCTTTGTGGGAAATGCCCTTCATTGGCAGCAATGCCCTTTCCTCAGGGTGCCTTTTGATAAGACATAACATTGACGTACATCATTCATTAACTGCTCCATGTGAAATTATCTTTAATTGCAGAAATTATATTTCACTCCAGAAACTTCAAGTAAATACCTGATTTAAACCAGCTATAGTACACTATTCTTCAAAGAAATATATGAGCCTTTAAAGAAAGAGCAAAAGACCAATATATTAATACTGATTATATTTCTATTTATTTTATTGGATACATAATGTGAAACCAAAAACAGTGGAGAAAGCCCTGATTCTTAGAAAAAAATGACTTTAAAAAGGAATTGACAGAAGACGTGACAACTTGGTATTATATCTATTGATTCAAGCATGAGGTTATAGCACTCAAAGAAACATCTACAGAACTAGCACAATCTTAGCAAATGGCTAAAGAGTTGCAAATTAAGACACCCGGCTTGAAACCAGGAGATCATGACTTCTAGTCCTGCCTTAGGCATGAAAGCTGGCTGGCTGACCTTTGGCTAGTTAGTCTCTCTCAGTCCAAGCCAGTTTACATGGTTATTGATGTGGGGAAAATAGAAGAATTAGGAAAGAATGTTGTATGTATTC
Source organism: Pseudonaja textilis (assembly GCF_049901715.1). Taxonomy (NCBI): domain Eukaryota; kingdom Metazoa; phylum Chordata; class Lepidosauria; order Squamata; family Elapidae; genus Pseudonaja; species Pseudonaja textilis. The sequence goes on along the minus strand of NC_142008.1, from coordinate 49,510,109 downwards.
TTGTCATGAATTATTTATAAAAATAATATATCATATACCTTATTCTATGTTGATTTCCACTTTAAGATAATTAAGGCAATTTGTTGCCATTATTTTTTCCACATATTATTTATAGTAAGTTTATGTAAGCAATATTTATGCCTTGGTTGAGCAATGTCTTCATTATTGTTTGCAATTTTCCAGGGAGACCCAAAATTTGAGAGAACATGCTAAGAATTATCTTCCTGAAGACAAGTGTTTCCCGACCATGGCAATTTAAAGGTTGGGAAGTGTGGACTTCAACTCCCAGAAAGTCAATTTCCCATGCTGGCTGGGGAAATCTGGAAGTCCACACATCTGTAATTTGCAAAGATAGAGAAATACTGCTGCAGACAGACCTAGGTTTTATGCATATTGCTTCTGTGCAGAAACATTCAGTTAATGGATGGACTATTATATACAACCCATTTTCCCACTTTCTGTGATGCTCACATTTCTGACATGGATCCATGTAGTTCAATCAGGAAAACTTGTGCTATCCTGTGGATTCTACCCAAGAACTTCCTCAGACTTTTGTGTCTTTTAGTAGAGTAGCAAATCCTCTTTGCAGAACAAATTACAGAGTGTCAAAGTGGGCTTACTTATTTTGGTCCTCAAGGGATACCTTTAAAAAATAGGTATCCTGTTTTATTAACTAGGAGCATGGAAATTATATGTCTGTTAGCCTGCCTGCCTGCCTGCCTGCCTGCCTGCCTGCCTATCTGTCTGTCTGTCTGTCTGTCTGTCAGGCTACAGAACTCTTCCCATTCACTCAACTAGAATGAACTTCTGAAAACATGTCCAAACGTATCACAAAGGAATTCTTTATTGAGATGAGACAATTCCTGTAGGGGTTCAAAGCAGCGTCTGAGGTCTCTGAGGCATACAGGGACACATAAGGGAGTTTAGAACCCCTCCCCTTATCTCAATGTGTATTTAATGAAGCAAAAGCCAGTATGTTAATTCCTCCCCACCCCTCTTGTAAGGAACGATCTTTTCCCAGTTTCCCAGGGCATACCTAATTTTCCCCCACCCCCTTTTTAGAATGAACTATTCAAGAGATTCCCAAAGTACAATCTCACTGTGAAATTTTTATGACCTTCTCATCTCCCGGTTGTGCCTCTCAAAGGTGATAGTTCTGGCCATCTGGCTTTTCTCCCTCCATTGTATCATGTGTGGGTTATACAAATTCAATATAAGATTAAATATATTCAGGTTACATCAAGAAAGATTTCTTTATCAACCCCCCCGCCTTTCCTTCTTCCACTGAAGAAACGACAGATACACGGATCTGACATCCTGCCCTCCTTAAAAAACAGATAGGTCCACCTGGAAAAAAACAAAAATCATGCATTACATTTGCAATTCAGGATGGTTTATCAGGGTATTTTTGGTGGAACTTACATAGTAATGTGGGTGCTTTTACGTGTTGTTTGGCTACCCACTCATTTTCTGAAGAAGGAAGGTGTTTCCAAGCTACTAAATATACTTTACATAAATGACCTTTGTGATCATATTAAAAACAACTGTGTCCTCTTTGCAATAGATGTAAAACTATTCAACATCACCAACAATGCTGCTACCCTTCAAAAAGACCTTGACTATGTGTCAAAATAGTCAAATAAGCTGCTACCCTTCAAAAAGACGTTGACTATGTGTCAAAATAGTCAAATAGGCAACTTCAAGTCTACAAACAACTGCTCTATCTTACTTATTGGCAAAAAATCAAAACATAAAATACAAGCTGAATGGATATGACCTTGTAGATGACCCCCACTCTGTTAAGGACTTTGGAGTACTAATCTCTAATGATCTAAGTGCTAGACCCCACTGTAACAACATAGCCAAAAAGGCATTAAGAGTTGTTAACCTAATCCTGGGTAGCTTTTTCTCCGGTAATATTGTACTACTACTAGAGCATACAAAACATTTGCTAGACCAATTCTCAAATACCGCTCATCTGTCTGGAACCCACATTGTATATCTGACATCAATACAATGAGACAGTCCAGAGATATTTCACGAGAAGAGTCCTCCACTCGTCTACTTGCAACAGAATACCTTATGCCACCAGACTTAAAATGTTAGGCTTGGACAACTTAGAACTATACCATCTTCAGTCTGACCTAAGCATAGTATATAAAATTATCCATTGCAATGTCCTAACTGTCAATGACTATTTCAGCTTCAACCCCAACAATACAGGAGCACACAATAGATACAAACTCAAGGTAAACCACACCAAATTTGACTGCAGGAGATACGACTTCAGCAACAGAGTGGTCAATGCCTGGAATACATTGCCTGATGCTGTGGTTTCTTCCCCAAACCCTGAAAACTTTAACCTTAGACTGTTGACTATTGACCTCACTGTAGAGGGGCATGCATAAGTGCACCAACATGCCTACTATCCCTGTCCTATTGTTCCCTTTTTATTCGTATCCATTTCATGTTTATACTTATATTTGTTATCTAATACATGCTTGACAAATAAATAAATAAATAAAAATGTTTTCCTTATCTGATTTAATTCATTATCAATCCATTATCTATCCTATTTAATAATGTGAAGTTGCTAGTAACACAATTAAGAAGGCAAAATATTAATAACCATGTTCTTCTATAGCCATTATTCTATGCAGCCTTCTTATAGAATTGACATTTCTTATAAGTTCAAATGAATGATAGTTTAGATTTAGCTATTATAACAGATTGCTGACCATATATTGAAAAAAGTTAGTTCCATTCTGATCCATTCATTTTTCTATAATTGTCAAAAGAAGATTATGATGACAAAACATCCAGATGTATTTTGTATAATCTCTGGAAAGTCAAGCATAGATACCTAAAAGCTGTCATTTTTTTACACCTGATGGATATATTTCTGACCCAAGAGTTTAGGTTGAGACAAGCTGCAAGAAATAAGGAAATCAGAGTTGGAAGGAAAGTGTGGAAAAGAAGTAAACTTGGTCAGTCTAAATAAAGGTAACCATAAATATGCTATGTGAACCTAGTGATTAGAGTTTTTGTTTTCTTCTAAATAAGAGAAAGAAAATTAGAATGGGAGCAAAAGTGACAGGATTCCCATCACACCAGTGATGGGATTCAAAAAAAATTATTACTGGTTCTGTGGGCATGGTTTGGTGGGCATGGCATGGCTTGGTGGGTGTGGCTTGGTGAGTGTGTAAGGGGAAGAATACTGCAAAATCTCTATTCCTTCCCCACTGCTGGGGAAAGGTTACCACCGGTTCTCCGAACTACTCAAAATTTCCGCTACCCGTTCTCCAGAACTGGTCAGAACATGCTGAATACCATCTCTGCATCACACCAAATCAAGAGTAATCAATAGTTTCTCCTAAACATGCTTCTTCAGGAGGTAACTGAACTTTCTTATTTTTTCTTTGAAGACATTTCACTTCTCATCCAAGAAGCTTCTTCAGCTCTGACAAGATAGTGGGGAATGGAAGGATTTATATTGGCATGGATTTCCAAGGGAAAAACTGCAGGCTTCAGGAACCAGGAGTACTATTCAGGTGACCCTGAGGACACAGATAAATCTTCAAGTGCTTCAACAACCCTCTAAAAGGATGCAAATGACCCGTTGTCTACAAGGAATATAAATCTTTCCATTCCCTACTATCCTATCAGAGCTGAAGAAGCTTCTTGGATGGGAAGCGAAACATCTTCAAAGAAAAAATGAAGTCCAGTTGCCTCCTGAAAAAGCACCTTTTGGACAGACTTAATAGATTCTGTTAATTAATGATTATTAATTATTTCTTAATAGTTAAAAGCCATATTTTCCTGAATTCATATAATGCAAAGCTGTAACTAAGGGTGGGATTCAGCCAGTTCAGGCTAACAGGATATTAATTTTACATCCGGTTCGATGAACCAGTAGTTCCGATGACCAGGTGGCCCTGCCCCACCTGCCCCCCCATCCCAGGAGTCCCCTTGCACTCCATTCTGGCTCCCAGGTAAGTGCAGGGAGGCCTCCTTGGCCCAAAATGGGGCATGGGGTGTCTGGTATCCCCCCCCACATCCCATTTTGGCTCCCAGGAGGCTCCAAGAAGGCTTGCTAGGCCAAAATGGAGTGCAAGGGGGTGCAGCATATCCTCCCTGCACTCTTTTTGGCTCTCCTGAGGCTTCAGGGAGGCTTCCTAGACCCAAAATGGAGCATGAAGATTGCAGCATGTCCCCCTACAGCCTGTTTTTCTCCCAGGAGGTGCGGGGCCCCCTGCTCCTTCTCTTTTACTTCCAGGAGGCTGAAGGAAGGCTTACTCAGCCCAAAATGGGGCATGGGGAGGGTGTGGTGAAAGAAAGAAAGAGAAAGAAAAAGGGAAGGAAGGGAGAAAGAAAGAAAGAAAGAAAGAAAAGGAAGGGAGAAAGAAAAAGAAAGAGGTAGGGAAGGGAGAAAGAGGGAAGGGAAGGGAAAGTGAATGAGATTTGGATGGATGGATGGATGGATGGATGGATAGAGGGAGGGAGGGAAAGAAAAAGGAGAGGAAGGACCTCAAACCCTGGCATAGATGCAGCTTCAGAGAATGCTTTGAAACAGCACAACAATCCAGGGCTGGTAGGGACCTTGGAGATCATTTAGTCCAACTCCCTGCTCCAAGAGCACTGTTAAAGTGAGTTTCCCTCTTTTGACCCACCCAGTCACATGACCACATAAGCCACGCCCACCAAGCCACGCCCACAGAATCACTAGTAAAAATATTTTGAATCCCACAACTGGTTGTAACCCAAGTTTTACCAACCACAACAGTTGGATTTGAAGAACATGCTAATCTAAACAAACTATAATATGAGATGGGATGTAATTAAACAACAACTTTTACTTCCCTCTAATGTTAATTTTCATTGGGTTCATGAGGGAAAGATGGAATATGCCCATACAATAGCCCTCCAATCAGTGGTGGGATTCAAAAGTTCCCACTACCGGTTCTGTGGGCATGGCTGCAGAGATGGGATCACGCGACTTGCATGATTGTGCGCACGCACGCCAAACACGCGCTTTGTGCATGCGTTAAAACAGTAAAAACTAAGCTACTGCACCTCTCAGCTGTTTAGCACAGCAATCCTCTCTGCTGCCAAACAGCTGAGAGGTGAAAAAGGACTTAGGAGCAGGGGCAGGTGGGTGGGCCCAATTGCAGAGCGTTGGAGAGACTTGGAGCGAACCAGTTCTCTGCCAGCTGATCTTTGGCACTACCGGTATGCCAGAACAAGGCTGAACTGGTAGAATACCACCACTGCCTCCAGTCAAAAGTATGTGCATGATGCATCCAATGTATCTGCATGATGCAACCAAAAAGAAACAAGGAACTAATACAACTATATATTTAATGTCACTTTTAATTTGGCCCTAATTAGTTTGTTTAGCATGCTACATTTAATAGCTCATTTTGTTGTGAAATGCCCAATCCCATCCTATTTCATTACAAAAGAATGCAAAATCTATCCTTTGGGGAAAAATGAACTGCTGATGTTTGCCATTTCTTTCTTGAACCCATGTTCCTTTCTCAATTCCTGTCAGCAGGAGCAGAAGAAAAAGTAGAGACTAAAATTATTCCAGTCTTTCTTTTTGTAGCAATAGCAATAGCAGACTCATACACTGTGCCATAATGCCTTATAGCACTCTCTGGGAAGTTTGAAATGTCCGTATATTTCCCCCAACAATCTAGGTATTCATTTTATTGACCTCAGAAGAATGGAAGGCTGAGTCAACCTTGATCCTGTCAGCCTTGAAGTCCTGGCAATGGGCAGGGTCAGCCTGCAATACTGCAGTCTAACTATTGTGCCACCAGGACTTTTGTTGCTAAGCATCTATTAAATATACAGAAAGTTTAACTCGTAGCAACAGGTAGGATAGGATTTATCAACTTTAATGGGTGATCATTACAGTAACAAGAATAGAAAAAATCAAAATAGTTTTGGTTTTGTTATAAACTTTCACATCACAGTTGAATGATGACTGATCATTTCAAAAAAGAGACACAGCCATCACTTTAAGAAAAGTTTGACTTCTTTTTAGAATCAAATATGCAGAAATAATACAAGTTTTGACAATTATGAGTAGAAAAATTTAGGCATTTATTATCTGCAATCATAAACACAAACATTATGGTTCTGTTGTTTGGTGTTGTATTTGTACTTAATGACAATAGAATTTTTGCAATGCATGATAATATCTTGCTAAGATTGTCTTAGTTAATACAAAAATCCTTTTTGTTCTTACATCCTTACTCTGGACCCTCATGTTTATCTATTTATGAAAAGATTGCCCCTCATCCTCCCCGCCCCCAGTTTTGTGATCTCAGGGAATTTCCCTTTGTCTGCATTTCTTAAGGTGAATAAAGTCAAGATTGACAATTGAAAAGCAATGTAGGGGACTCCCATTCTTCAGGTATGGGTTTCTCTTCTGTATTAGAAAAAGTAAATGATAGACATATTGTAATGAACAAAAAAATGATATAATGTTGTTTGCTATGTCACTGTTAAAACACTCCATCCCAGCCCATGTTCTTTCATATCATTACTGGAAATTATGTGTATATTGTGCTGGTAAATATGAGAGTGTATGTGTGTGCTTTCTGACTGTATTTAGTTTTTCTCCTTCTTTCATATGTTATTATACATATGTTCTATGCATAAAATATGTATAAGATGTATAATATATGTTCTATGTCATATATCTTCAGTCACTATTATCTGCAGCCATAAACATAATCATCATGGTTCTGTTTGGAGTAGTATTTGTATTTAGTGACAATAGAATTCCTGCAACTTGTGATAAATATTTTACTAAGATTGAGATGTCATATATTACAATATATACTCAACACACACTCATATATTACAATACATATTCTAGTATCAACCTTGTAAAGTAAACTTTAGTTTATATTAAACCTTTAGTTTAAATGTTTTGCAGATATCTTTTCTTAAGTCATAACAGAATTACATGGAATGGAATTTTAAAAAATTCTGTTTCTCTACAAAGAATGCTTAGTGGTTAGAAGAATGTAATTGCAACATTACATGCAACAATATAAATGTAAAAATCAAGCCCACCTTTTCAGGGGCATTCAAAATGATTCCCACACCTGTACAATTAAAGCCCCTCCCCTTTTATGTGTGTCACACATTTGAGATACACATAAAAAGAGGGCTTCAACTATTTTTTTTCAAAAAAGGCCACTCTTTTGATTTTAAAAAATCTTGCCTATAGATGGTCTGCATACTTCCATAACACAAGAACTGGTGAAGTATATCCCTCATCATCTTCAAAACCATTTTTATTTAACAAATAGCAAACGGAAAGAAAAAAATCTATCTGATATCTAAGATATTTAGACCAGAGATAAGTGATTTACAAGACTAAGAACCAAAAGGGATATTTTTTTGTATTGCAAAGTTTTCAGTCATAGAAAGAAAAGAAACTGCCTTCCTTAATACTGACTTTGGTTTATCTTGCCCGGTATTGCTGGCAATTACAGGCAATATTTCTCCATTATGGGATCTTTAATTCTCCATTAATTTGAAACTTCTCCACCCAATAAATTTACTACAGTCTGAACTTGACAGTGGTAGTTTACTCTATCACTGATTTTGGGCCCCATTGAAAAGGTAGATAGGTCATGAACCAAAATCAAAACAAAAAACTCTATAGGGATTGTAGTCTTCTAGACATGAAATCAGTTAGTTCCAAAAGAAGCATGACTCATCTTGTTAGATGTCTGTTTGCTATTGCAGGGAGATAAAACATAAAAGGTGAAAATCTGGTGGTTATTAAGAAGCATATATGTATTCTAATAGGTAATTATATAATTTAGATGCATTTTTCTCTGGGGCCCAGGAGTATTTTACCTAATTGAGTGTCTTTTATTTCAAATCCATGTTCTTTTACATCCCTATTATATCTCATTTTTATCTGAAAGTAGGACCAATTGTCAATGATTATTTCTTGGGTTTCTAACTCCTGAATCGATTTAAGGTTTCCCTTACTGTCTAGAATTTGGTGGTATTTGAGCTTTTTGCTAATATCCATCATGTTGGGATGGAACATCGCCTCCATTGTTGAAAGCCACCTCGGAATTTTAGTGTAGTGGTTCCTTCTGATATCTGTCCAAATTTTAATCAGAGATTTACGTAGAGATGTCTGGAAAAATATGAATGGCTTTTATTGTTTGGATTCCACAAAAATGCATACCACCCTATTTGTAACTCATGACCCTCAAGTGTTAAGATTCTTTTGTTTCCCAATTTAATCCAATCCTTTATCCACACTAGTACCATCGCTTTGTAATAGATCTCCCAGGTGGGAAGCCCAAAGCCACTCCTGCTTTTATTGTCTTGTAGATAGATTTTTTTTTTCCCCTGCCCAAATGAATTTCATTTTGTCCAAATCTTTAAAAAATTTGTTTTCCAATAATATCAGAATTGTTTGAAATAAATACAAAATTTTGGATAGGACATGCATCTTGATTGTTGCTATTCTACCTAATAATGAGATTTGCATTTTACTCCAATTTTCCAGATCCTGTCCAATTTGTTGCAATAATTTGGTATAGTTGTCCTCCCTCAAGGTTGATGTTCAAGGCTGATGCCTAAATATTTAATCTTATTTACAATTTGTAATCCCATCATTTCCTCTAGTTCTTTTTGTTTACTGCTTGTTACATTTTAACTAGAATTTAGTCTTTTCCTTATTAATTTTTAATTGCCAGATTTATCTATTTCATTTAATAGTACTGGTCCTGAGTCTACTGGTTCTTCTATGACAAATACCATGTCATCCGCAAATGCTTGTAATTTGTACTCTTGACTTTTAATTTTTGTTCTCTTAATTTCTTTGTTCGATCTAATTCTATCCAATAATGTTTCTAGAATTGTTATAAAAAGCAGAGGTGACAGTGGGCATCCCTTGCCTGACATCCTTTATCTCAAAAGGTTTGGTAGCTTCTCCATTTATCAGTACATTTGCCTTTTGTGTGGCATAAATTGAATTTAGCATTTTTGCAAAATTACCACCAAATTTCATCAGATTAATCTGGTATTTCATGAAATCCCAATTAAGGTTATCAAAGGCCTTTTGCGCATCCAGGAAAACAAGGGCCACTTGGTTTTCTGGGTGCAGCTCATAAAATTCTAATATATCTATTATCGTTCTTGTATTATATCTAATCTGTCTCATAGGATTTTTTTTGGATGTAGCCTTTTTCTTTCAGTAGTTGCGAATTAAGTGTCCATCTACTTTTCTTGTGGGTTTGGTCTTTCCAGGTTATCTGCAATGGGCTGTGGTCTGCCCAGGTGTTAGTTAAAATCTTTATGTCCTGAATCTCCTTAAGTAAGTCACTGTTGACTTCCAGTTGCAAGGCTTCGGAGGTGGCAGGAATCCGCTTCTCTGCGGGTCCCTGCTGCACTCGCCGTCGAGGTACCCCCGATCCAACTGGATTTGGGGGTTGTCGCTGCCCTGAAGGGGCAGCGGAAGACAGAGGAGATCCGGGCAGGGGTCTGAGGATATTGCACCCCCCTTCCCCAGCCGGCTAGACTCCTTTTTCCTGAGACGGTGGAGCAGCTGTTATTTTTTTATTCTAAAACAATGTACTTATCAGAATTAGAATTAGAATAGAAATTATACATTTAACTATACTATAAGTTTACTATTCTTTTATTTTAAGATTTAATATGTAGAATGTACTAAGCAGAATCAGGATGGAAATTATGTATTATTTTAAGCTTTATTTTAGGAGAAGGCGTCATACTTCAAAAGTGATTACAGGGAAAAAATTTTGTTAAAGAGAAGCGATAAATAGATGTTTGGTAAAGAACGGACAAAAGATATAAGCATAATGACTTTGAAATAAGATGAAATAAATAAAATATAATTAAGAGAGTGAAAAGATGGGAGAAGTTATATAGAAAATATAAAATGGTTAATAAGATATGAAGGGTATATAAGGTGGGCATGAATTTGATTTAGGTCTGTCAAAAAAATGTAACCCGGGGCCAAGTCACTCTTCAAAAGAAGTTTTATGTTTTATGTTTTGTGTGTTGATTATTTATGTTTGATTGTAAATTAATAAAATCTTGGAGAAATGAAATCAAAGGGAGAGAAATTGGGACATGTATAAATGATAACTAAGGAGGGTTTTTTTTTTCTAATGTTTTGCTTTAGGTTATGTATTTTGTGTGCTTATGACTGATTGAGAATTACTAAAACTTTGATAGAAAGAAATATAATTGAATAAAAGTGAAGGGAGAAATAATGAGAAATTTGGAAAAGATATATATGTGTAAATGGAAATGTGATAATGTGGAACCATGTTTTAAAAAAATAATGCTTTATTTGCCCTGTTAAAATTTATAAGTAATTCTTAGAAAGGAGGTTTTATACTTTTATGACCACCTCTACCATTAATATTCTCCCCGTTGTATCATTATAGATCAATTTTGAGGTCATTTCCTCTTTAATATATAGTACAACCTCCTCTTTCTTGTATTTTTTTCCTGTCTCATGGTTTCTTTTTCTATTTGGGAAGGTGGGGTCTTTCTTCATTGCTTTAATACTATCTGGCACTGTCCTTTTGGGGTATACTTCCAAGAAGCAGGATGCAAGCTTGGCACTGATTTTTTTTACTGCAGTTCTGGGAGGCATGTGACCTTTCCTTAAATCTGGGTGATTTCCTTAGGATATCTTGTGAGGTGAATGAGACCAGCTAGTATTTTTAAATGGTGCAAATGGATCTAAGGATTATTTTTCCTGGTTGTGCTTTTTCTGGAGAGCTTAAATGACCTCTCTGCTAAAGGGTTTCACTTTATGAGCAAGAGTTGGCTGTTTGATAGTTATCACTGCATTTTGAATATTTTCATTCCTCAAGGTGCTCTGGCACCCTGCCTGATTTGTAACTCTGGCTATTTTTAATCTAATGATTGGTATTTAGGGCAGCTTTTTGCAAGCAAAGAAGCTTTTTGTATTTTTGTACAGGTAATCCTTGACTTACAACAATTCATTTAGTGATCATTCAAAGTTACAATGGCACTGAAAAAAGTGACATGACCATTTTTCACACTTCTGACTATTGCAGCATAACTGCAACTATTGTTCTGGGTTCTGGTCTGGGTCAATAACTTGTGATCCAATGTAAGAAGGATGTTGAGGAACAAAGAGTGAAAGGGTGCAGAAGTATTCATCCAGAATTGAAAGTGAGCTACTGGGGAGAAGGAACATCTTTGGGACTGAAACTCATGTACTGTAGATACAATAAGAAGCATCAGTTGGGTCTTGGAAGGGTCACCAATCTGGAACATTAAAGGCTGAATAATTCTGCAACCCTCAAGAGGGTGGTTTCTTCTTTCCTTATATCAGATCCATGTATCTGTCATTTCTTCGGTGGAAGAAGCGGGGGGGGGGCAGACTGCCTTTTGCCTTTCTTCTGGGCTGTTCTTATTCTATGATACTGTAGAACTGGGGTTGCTCTGAGCATCCTCTTGTTTCTAAGCTGCCTCGTTTGTTTCTGTTGATTGCATGTATTTTTTTAAGACCCTGCATAAAGATTAAAAAGCACAGTCCCTGCCTGCAGGCTTATTCTCTGAGAGGCAGAGTACAATAGAACAGGGCCAAACTGGGAGAATCCCACCCCTAGGTGTGTGTGTATGTGTGTGTTTCAGGTGGGCTTCCTAGCTTTAGAAGGAGAGAGGGGAGGACGAAGGGACAGAAAGAGAGAGAGAGAGAAAGAGGGGGAGAGGGAGGGGACAGAGAGAAAGAGCGGGATACAGAAAGAGAGAGAGAAAGAGAAGGAAAGAGAGGGGGAAAGAAAGAAAGTGAGAGAGAAAGAGAGAAGGAACATACAAGAAAGAAAAGAAAGACAAAAGGGAAAGAAAGAAAAGGGGAGAGAAAGGAAGTAAAAGGAAGGAAGGGTGATGGAAGGAAGGGGCAGAAAGAAAGAGAAAGAAAGAAAAGAAAGAAAGAAAAAGAGAGAGAGAGAGAGAGAGAGAGAGGAGAAAGTAAATGAGATATATGAATGGATAGATAAATACATGGAAGGAGGGAGGGAGAGAGAGAAGAAAAGGGAGAGGAAGGAAGGACATAAACCCCGGCTTCAGAAGACTTTGAAGCAGCAAAGCAATCTAGGGCTAGCCTGCAAGGGATCTCAGAGGTCATCTAGTCCAACCCCCTGCTCCAGCAGGAGATCCTTACAGAATCAAAGAATCCTGTAATGAAAACTTAGAGTCTTTACATATCAACTGCAAGCCATTTTATTCTCCACATGAGTTCTCTTCATTTCTCCTAATAGCTGTGTATGTTCCTCCTCCACAAGCTTGTGTAAACAAGGAATACAAACTCTAGCTGTTCAGATTATGGAGGCTGAAGTCAAACACCATTCCTTCCCATCATTTTAGGAGATTTCAATCAAGCAAATTTAAGGAAAGAGATCCCAAAATATTTTCAGCATATCAATTGTCCCACCAGAGGCAAAAAATACTTTAGATCACTGCTACACAACATTAAAATATGCTTATAAGTCTTTACCATGAGCAGCTGTGGGACACTCTGATCACTGCATGATTCACCTTGTACCTGCCTACAGACAAAGACTGAAAACCACGAAACCAACAATTAAATCAGTGAGGGCTTGGACTGAAGAGGCAAAGCTGAAGCTTCAGGCTTGTCTGGATTGCACTGATTGGAATGTTTTTGAAGATACCTCTGCAGACCTAGATGAGCTCACAGATACTGTAACATCATATGTCAGCTTCTGTGAAGACCTATGTGTACCAACAAGGAACATACAAATATATAGTAACAATAAACCTTGGTTTACAGCTAAACTTAAGCAGCTACGTCATTCCAATGAGGAAGCCTACAGAAAAGGTGACAGAATGCTATACAATCAGGCCAGAAATGTATTAACAAGGGAGATCAGAGCAGCAAAAAGAAGCTACTCTGAAAAATTAAGATATCAGTTCTCAACAAATGAACCAGCAAACATGTGGAAAACTCTTAAAAACATCACTGGCTACAGCAAACCTCCTTCCCAGGCAGAAGGAAATCAACAACTAGCAGATGACCTGAATGTGTTTTACTGCAGGGTTGAAAGGAAACTACAACTACCTATCTCCACAACCCCCATCTCAAAGACACTAACAGCAGCCAAGCCTCCTACAACTGACCCAACCCATTGGGTTCACAACCTCTGGTGATCACGGAAAAAGAAGTGCAAGATCTATTTCACAGACAAAAGGCAGGAAAACCACCAGGGCCAGGCAAGTTAACTCCTTCTTGCTTAAAAGTCTGTGCTGACCAGTTGGCCCCCATCTTCACCCAAATCTTCAATAAATCACTAGAGATGTGCTATGTTCCTTCTTGCTTCAAATGCTCTACTGTCATCCCTGTGTCAAAGAAGCCCTCCATCAGGGAACTGAACAACTACAGACTAGTTGCTCCAACACCTGTAATTATGAAAACCTTTGAAAGGCTAGTGCTGTCCCACCTGAAAATATCATGGATCCGCTGTTAGATTCCATGCAGTTTGCATACCAAGCAAATAGATTGACAGATGATGTTAAAACGGCTCTGCACTACGTCCTACAATACTTTGAATCTCCAAGGGTCCTCTTTGTAAGGGTCCTCTTTGTAGACTTCAGTATTCAATACCATCATTTCAGACATTCTTCTAACTAAACTAAACCAGCTAGCAGTACCTCAACATACTTGTAAATGGATCATAAGCTTCCTAACAGACAGGAAGCAGTAGGTGGAAGCTAGGCAGAATCACATCTGGTATCTGTACAATTAGCACAGGACCCCCCCAAGGCTGTGTGCTTTCTTCACTTCTCTTCTCCTTATATACCAATGCCTGCATCTCAAACGATCCCTCTGTTAAAATTGAAGTTTGCAGATGATACAACAGTGATTGATCTCATTTGCAAGAACAATAAATCCACATACAGACAGGAGGTTGTACAACTTGCCTTGTGTGTAACCAGCACAATCTGGAATTGAACACACTCAAAACTGTAGAAATGGTGGTAGACTTTAGGAGAAACCCCCCCATACCACCATCTCTTACAGTACTAGACAACACAGTAGAGACCTTCAAATTTCTAGGTTCTATTATATCACAAGACCTAAAATGGATACCTAATATCAAAAACATCATCAAAAAAGCACAACAAAGAATGTTCTTTCTGTGCCAACTCAGAAAGCTCAAACTGCCCAAGGGCTGCTGATACAGTTCTACAGAGGAATTATTGTGTCTGTCATCTGTACCTCTATAACTGTCTGGTTTGGTTCTGCAACCCAACGAGACAGACACAGACTTCAGAGAGTAATTAGGACTGCAGAAAAAACAATTACTACCAACCTGCCTTCAGTTGAGGACCTGTATACTGCACGAAACAGTTTACGTCCAAGAAAGAGGGCTGTGAAAATATTTATAGACCTCTCACATCCTGTACATAAACTGTTTCAACTTCTACCCTCAAAACGACGCTATAGAACACTGCACACCAGGACAAATAGATACAAGGACATTTTTTCCCCCAAATGCCATCACTCTGCTAAACAAATAATTCCCTCAACACTGTCAAATTACTTAGTAAGACTGTATTACTATTCTTCTTCTCATTCTTTCTATTACCTACCTCTTCCCACTTATGACTATAACCATGTTGCTTGTATCTTTACAGTTTATATTGTTTTATTTGACTTCCTAATATGTTTTGATTGCATATTAGTAACCTATGTATGATTTGATTGCTTATAGTAACTTATGACTATCACTAAGTGTTGTATCTTGTGATTCTTGATGAATGTATTTTATTTTTTCTTATGTACACTGAGAGCATATGCATCAAAGATAAATTCCTTGTATGTCAATTACATTTGGCCAATAAAGAATTCTATTCTATTCTTAAGTTTCTATCTCCCTCTGCCTAATTAATTAATAATTTGGTGTTGCTTCTGAACTGAAGAGAACTTCTAGTGGCCAAGTTAATTGCTATGATATTGATCTAAATTATCATGTTCAGACTTATATTGGTACTTGCTGAATGACATTCCAATCATAAGCATATACTAAGAAAGAAGAAGGTAAAAAGAAAGAAAAATATGAAAAAGCAGGAATGTAGTAGTTGCATTAATAGTAGGAGTAGTGAAGATGATGGTGGTGGCGATGATGATGATGATAAGCATTGGCAGCATGCTGTGCCTCTGTATCAAAATAACATGCCAAATATGATTACTCTGCACTGACTTGGAGTGTATTCTGCCTCAGACGATGAAATGTCTTAGGTTAGCCATTTTCCACCTAAATTCAGAAATATTATAAAGGAGAACTTCCTTGTAATTAAAATTAGCATAATACAAGCATATAGAAAGATCAAACAATTCTGAAAAGTAGCTTCCATTATACAATATATGAAAGCAAATAACTGTACAGATAGTCTTTGAATTACAATCACAATTGGGACCAGAATTTTAAGGGGGTTACTAAGTGAGTTGTGCCCAATTTTATGACCTCTTTTGCCATAGTTTTTAAGTGAATCACTGCAGTTAAGTGAGTCACACAGTTCTTAAATGAACCCAGCTTCTTCCATTGACTATACCTGTCAGAAGTCATCTGGGGAGGTCACAATGACAATCCTTCAACACTGCAATGATTGTAAATTTATTGGTTGCAAAAATTCCCAAATGTTAATTATGTGATCATAGGGATACTGCAATTGTCATAATTGTGAGAACCAGGCACAAGTTACTTTTTTCAATGTTATTATACTGACATCAGTGGTTGTAAGTTAGAGACAACTTATATTGAATCAATCATGTTTTACTCTCTGGTAGGCCTGGGTAAGATTGTAGAAGATTGCTGATGAATGGAAGCCACAAAATAGTGATTTCATAAATCGGCTTTTTGGGGAGTCAAGATTAATTTCAGCTTTCTCATGTGCTTGTAGAGAATGCCATAATTTTCCCCACAGAGCACTGCAGGTATAAATTATGTGGTGTAGGAATGATCAAAAGATTTTTAAAAAGTTGCATTTTTCTCCTTGTCCTTGCAATGTTACTATAGGAACAATTATGAATCACTAACTCCTCTTTTTGTGCACCTGGGTATTTTCTTTCTTTTTTCATTGACACTATATGCTGAGGTTATGCATGAAGACTGTTACTTTTGCAGATCAGTGAGTTAAGCCTCCTGCTGACAGGTTTGATTAGTGGCATGTTGATCCTGTCAGTGTTTTGTTAAAATGCTGCCGTGACGTAAATGAATATTTCATTAGAACTGTTTCCTGTGTGACAACTGGCCTGAGGTCACAGGAAAACTACATACCTGATCTCATCTGCCTTAACCTTGAGGACAAGGCAGAAAGGGATGTCATGTCAGGAATGACAATGTTATTTAAGGAAAAGAAGGAAAGAGAAGTTGCTTGGAGTATTGTTAATATACCCCACCTTCTCCCAGCAGTTATGATATCAAATGATATCAAATTACCCAGGCATCCAGTTGTTTTGGAAATGGGACCTTGCTTTATGCATATGCAGCAGTGGAACATTGCATAACATAAATCAAACATAGTGTTGCAAATGAATCCCACTTATGTTCAGGTAACAGCTGTTTCTTCTCTTCCCTTCCCCTGTTTTGTCTTTGATAGAAAATATAAGCATGCTGAAAGACTCATCACTAAATGAGACATCAGAAGTAGAACATTTATCATCAGTAAAGTACACCATAAGAATTCAAAACGAGAGAAATATGGCATTACTCAACAATTCCCAGGAATAGGATTCAAATTTCTTAACAACTGGTTCTGTGGGTATGGCCTAATTTGTGGGTGTGGCTTGGTGGTCATGCGACTGGGTCAGCATGGCTTGTATGTACATATTATAAATATTTGTAAATATTATATGTAAATATTGATTTTTTTAATTAAAAAAGCAATTTTTACCCCAAAGCAGGCAAAGCAGGCAGGCAGATTGAGTTGCTCACAGAATCACAGATATACTTAGATATCTATCTGCAATCGACTATCTGAGTCTGTCACATAAAATTTGCTTGCAAGCAAACTCACAAAATTAACTCACAACACACCATGTATGTAAATATTGAATTTTTTATTTTTTTTAAAAGAGCAACTTTTACCCCAAAGCAGGCAAAGCAGGCAGGCAGATTGAGTTACTCACAAAATCATAGATTCACTTAGATATCTATCTACTACCTGAGTCTGCATTGAAAAGCTTCAGTCTTAAGGAAGGTTCGGCTCTGCTTTTAGATTAGCTAGACAGCAAGAAATCCAAGGATTTCTTACTTTCTAGCTTATCTAAATCTCCTGGCAGAGCTGAACAGCTGATGGTCGGGGGAAAAAAAGGAAAAATAGCAACTTACCAAACCAGGCAAGTTGGATGGCTCACATGCCCGGTAAGGAATGAGTGGGCGGGGAGGGGTGGGACCAGCCAGTGGAGTGATTTGCCAGTTCTCTAAGCTGTGGACAATTGTGTGTGCAGCATTTGCAAGAAATGATCAGCTGTGCCTCTGACAAGCACTGCGCTCGGATGTCCAGCATTTGAAAATCCTCTTGTTTCCTGCTTTTTCAACCTCAGCTGTGCTGCACAAAACAGTTGAGGAGGGAAAAGCAGGGAATAAAGGACAGCCTAGAGCCTGGGGAGGCGGGTGGGCCAAACACCAAACTGGTTCGGTGCCAGCTGCTCTTTGCAGCTACAGGTTCTATTGAACCGGGCCGAACTGGTAGCATCCCACCCCTGCCAATTCCTCCCAAACACAAACATAAGAATTTACAACCGATGGTATTGCCACTTCTAGAATACTGATGCTTAATATTTGCATTAACCAGTTTTCTGACTTTGAGATGCATTGGATTACAACTCACATTATGCAAAGTCAATAAGGTCAAGAGTAGGGGATACCTCCAGGGGATGCAGCTGAGAAAATGCAGGGATGCAACTTGGCTATATTGGATAGTATTTCACTAGATGCCATTTTCTGAAAGGCAAGGAGAGAATGAAGTGGTATGAAAGCCAGAGCAATAGTAATCTCAGCAGGTGATTTGATTGAAAAAAGCTACTTCTTGCTTCTAATGATATATTTAATGAAATATCCTCAAAGGAAATTGGACTGTGGCTAGAGTGAAGACAATGGCTACATTGTCCTTTTTATTGTTTTGTAGAATTGATTTAATTTCTGACATGATAATGCCAACCTGCACTGAAACCCTGACATCAGTTTCTTTTAAGCATATGAACAATTTAAAGTTTTTTTTAAAAATCTCTCTCCTCAATAAAGTAACACACCAAGTGTCCTTATTCACAATTTCCTTTTGAGTCATGGTAGAGCAAACCACAAACCACTATTAATTCTATTTTTGATTCCTTTCTGCTACATCAACCTAAAATTGTGTGACTGAAATTTAGCAATTTTGCCATTGAATGATTGTAATGCAAATATGTAAATAGACTGCTGTAGGTTATTTAGTTGTTTGCAGTACAAAGGTTGTTTATCCCTGTCCTAAAAGAGCAGAAATGTACCCGGTCTTTGGATCTGCTATTATTACTAAGTAACTTGGAAAGGCTTTTAAGCTAATAATAAGCTAATAATAAGGATGATGCAATATGAAACAAAACAAATATAATGAACAGGTAACTATGGTCATATTTGTATTGAGATGTGAAACCTGGAACCTGCTTGCCAAATGAGAATTTTTTATTTTAAAAAATAAAATAAAAGCAGGGAGAAAATTGAATAATGGGATTACTAGGTATGTTTAACTGATATGATGGTAGGCATTTGGAGAGAGTTTTGAAAGGTTGAAAATAAGCATTGAAGGATTATGAATTAATGTGAAATATATGCATTGAGAGATATGATTGATATTATTAATTTTGCCTATACTAAAATGTATGATATATTGATGCCATGCTATTACTGTATGGTTGTGCATATGCAGATTGAAATAAAAAAAATGGGGGAAAAAGGAAAGGCTAAAGCTGAATGTGAGATGCCAACTGGGAATAGATAGACTGCAACATCTATTTATACTCAGCCAAACTTCATTGCGAAATATAGGGTTTCATTTAAAAACTATCCAGAAATATCTATTAGTTCAAAACAGGTTGTGTGCAATTATCTTACAGGGAAGAAAGGAAGGACAAAAGTAAGGACTAATAAAATTGATGGCATAGTATTAAATATATTAGTGATTTCATTCTAGAGCTAAATTTCACTAATGAGATTTTCTTTTCTGTTCTTTTTAGTTCCCTTGTTAGTTAATTTTGAATTTCCTTGTTAGTTTAGTCTTTCTAGCCAAAAAGCTGTATATTAAATATTTGCCTTGGCTGTGCTTACAAGCCCCTTCCCCCCCCCCCCAAATCATTGGCTAGGTGGACATGAAAAAATAGCTCCCTTGAGATTTCTTCTTTGACATGTCAAAAAGGATTTCTAGGACTGTTAGTGATATACACTTGTTTGCTGGCTATTCATATTCACCTGAAAATTATTTGTATTATTGATTGTATTAATACAATATTGAGGATATAGTAACTTTTTAAAGAATATATTTAATCTGATAAGTTTTTCAACCTTAAAGACAGAATATATACACTGAGCAACAAATAAATGGAAACATTCAGTGTAAGGACTTCAAAATTTGGAGGTTCAACCCACATTATTAACTGCAAGAGCACCTTCAGAAACCTGCACACAGAAGAAATGTAAACCTGTTTTGTGTCATTCTCCAAAGCAGGGCAGAGAATAATAGACATAAGATATAATGTAGAAGGCCAATTCTACTTTCTAAACAAGAATACATTTACAACAGCATTATTTGTCCAATGGGCTAATGAGCTTTCTTATACTAGCAAATGCTAGGTAGCCTTTTGCCATACTTTAATTTTGATTCCTACAAAAGTCAAGGTGCTATAGATTTGAAGGCCTAAATGGCCCCTGCCAAAGTTATGATTCAGCAACATTAATCAGAATAACATGTTATTGCCAAGCAAATGCAGTTTTCTTTCTGAACCATTCCAACATTGTTCAAAAAGCCACTCATTTCTACTTATGAAATAAGTTAAAGATTGAAGTCTAGTTGCTGCCATTACTGAATTGATGAGAAATTCAGTCTATTTCTTTGTTTTTTATTTTTTCCAATTCAAATGAATATTAGAAAGTGAATGTGCAAATGGAATTGCAAAAGAAAGATTGAATATGAAAATGGCTGGCTTTGGTGCTGTCGATAAAATCATTAGAACACATCCACCCTTTGGAAGCAACAGCTGAACAATTATTTGGAATATTCCAAACTGCTCCAGTCTAAGCTTCACCCACTCGCTGTTTATCATGTGGCCCAAGAGAGAGTGTATGTAGCTTATCATAAACACAAGGAAGGTATAAAAGAAAACCAGGAAAATTACATACACATGAACATACATATACTCACAGAAATGTACACAAAATATCTTACGTGGTTATACTGAAGAAAGCTTCCTAGCCGCTCCTGGTGAATGGATTGGAAAGAATTCCAGAAGCCATGCCTTGCAAACTTTTGCTAACTTCTTTTGTATTTGTTGGTTTGGTAGTTTTATACCTTGAGTTTCTTTCATGAGCTTAAGATGATGTTAACATTATTTTGGAGAAGTTAAACAATTGTAACCCTAGAAGGACATTTTATTTGGCCAAAATATCATTAATCATTATTTTCTATTCCTATCCAAAGCCAGGGAAGCAGGGAGGAAAGGACATACACATAAACACACTGTGAATTGCCTGAATGTCATTTTTATCTGCCTATTCTATCAATATGTCCACATTTTTTTCAAAAAAATAATATGGCAAAAATACAGCTTTTTGTTAAAACCCTGTGTCAAGTTCTTTACTTTGAAATGTAAAATATGAACTTTCCATGTTTTGCTTCTTTGCTGTTTACCCATTGCAAAAGTAATGGATCAGTTTTAAATCAATGAAAATTAATTAAACAGCGATTGTTGGGAGAGATGTATGTGTAGCCTGTTAACTTTTTTTCCGAAAGAATACAGCCCAGGACTAAGTGCATATTTTAGTTTGCTTTTGGCTTTTAATTTTAGCTTCATGCACTGTAAGTTATATTGAAAAATGTTCACAAAGGATTGGTGGGCAAATGTAGATGAAAAGGACATCCACAACTTGATGTGTACATGAAAAACTGCTGGTTTGGAAACAGTCCTTTAGCGAAGTCTCCATATGTAAACAAAACAAGCATGCCAGGAAGATTGTGATGTGGATGCTCTTCAGAAAAATCATTCCTTCCTTTAAAAGTATTTTGAATTGATATAAGAAAGGAATGGATGATGTTGTCTTTAACTGGCTCCTATCTTTTGGGGTTTTCACCTGAGTTTTCTTGCTGCTCATGAAAAGCACCGTTTCCTTCTTTTTAAAAACAGATTCAACAAGAAGGAGAAAATTCAGGTTATTCCTTGAAAATTTTATTTTAACTGAGTGAAATTATCAAAATTCTGCCAAATTTCTTCTTCTAGCCAAGTGACTGGAAATGCTGTAAATCTGTTTCCCTCATTCCAACAGAATAAAAATGAACTTATATATATTTTTTTGTTTCAGTTTGTTTTTTGTTAGGAAGCAGCCAGGCTGACAGAGAGGAAGAATGAAGCATGGGATTAGCCTGAAATGAATGCACAATTGCAAAAGAGCAAAGACTAATCCCATCCCCTAAATTCTTTAGAGCCTTATTTAATTGTCCCCCAGAATAGGTTGTCAGATTGGGGAGAGTCTTGTATGACAGGAAGAACATAATAGCTAGTTGAACTCTACACATGGGGGTCAGGTTGTTCACATCTGAGAATTTTTCCTTATATTAGTGTAAATCTTTATACAATATATTGTTTTGATGCTATGATATTTATATAATATTTAAACAGTATAGGTCTAAACTAAATTAAAATATCAAAACATAATTTAAAAAAAGGGAAAAGGGAACCATTGGGCTTCTGACTTCTCTCTTTTTGTACATCTGATAGTTTACAACACTATACTGTGAACATTTAAGCCCCTTTAGAAGTCAGATTGTAAGGGAAAATATTAGCTATGATGTGTGAAATATTGCATTTATGGGAACCATTCTTGCTTAAATCTGGTTAAATTTCTGTTGTGTATATTGTTAATTTTCCATTGCTCCATTTTTTCCAGGTTTAAGTTTTTATTCTAATATTGCTAGAATTGCATCTTTCTTCCAGTGGTGAGCAAGATGTAATCATGTTGCTCTAAGTAGGTATATTATGATGTCTTTTGTTGACTTTTTCTGAGATTATACTTAATAAAATTTGTAGTTTTATTTCAAACTTAAATTCCAAAATAATCTGCATTGTACTATGCATACCTTTTCAATAGTTCGAATTTTTTACATGACCACTATATGTATAAAATATTCTTTCTTCTTCATGGTATTTTCCAACAACTATTATGGCATAATTTCTCTATTTTAGATATTATTGATGCAGCTCTATACCATTTTGTAAAACATTTTGTATAAATTTGCCTTTAGGTTATAAGAGCAAAAATTTTATTTATTTATTCCACAATTCTTCCTAATGTTGTGTTGTGGTTAAAATTATACATCCATTGTTTCCATACAATTTTTCATCCATTCTGTTTCTATATCATATTAATAAAAGATGGTGTTTATTTAATATAAGCATTTTAAATTCTGTTTTTTAAAATATCCCTTCTTCCTTCTTGAGTTCTGATTTTATTCTTCCAGAAATTTATAAGCACATCAATAATGATATATCTGGTCTCACTGAGTAGCTCTTGCTGTATTTTTTAACCTAGCATGTCTCCAGCACGAAAAGGATTTGAGGACTCATTTGAGGATGAGTCTAGAACTGAAATAGTTATGCTTATTAATTTATTTAATTTATTATTAATAAAGTTAATGTATTAAATACAAACACACACACACTTATTTTTACAAATAACTTAAGGTGATGAGCATATTCAACACAACTTCCTCCTCCTATTTTCCATGCTTTTATCAAATGTCTAAAATTTGCCTGTCGTTTTACATTTTTATCCTTCTTTTTATCTCTATATCACTTTAAACTCTATAAAGTCCATTAGTTAAGCTAACTCCTTCCAGAATTGCTATTCTAGCATTCCTTCTACTATTTGAAGATTTTATTTTCTCTTTTATCTATGACAGGCAGCTTGAAAGGCTAAGTACTTTTCTTTTTAATTGAATAAAATTGACAAGTATTCTTCTAACTCTCCCTTTTCAGCACAGCTAGGAAGAAAAGTGGTGAAACTGCCTTGCACACAAATTGGAAAGCACTCAGTGCTTGCTTTCCTAGCATATGCAATAGGAGAAAGAGACAAGGGAAATTCATCACATGGAAGGCCATTTTGCAATACATAATCTCTAACTGTCCCTATGGCCAAAGAGGAAGAGGAGCACCACTTGAACACTATAGGCATTGACAAATTTGCCATCAGTCAATTGCAGAAGGCAGCTTTACTTGGAACAGCTTTCATCCTGTGGTGATATCTGAAACACCATCAAACATCCAGATTTCCCTACCCCCAGTCCTTGGTAAGGAGTCAATAGGTAGACAAAAATGCCAAACTGAGTCTGAGGCTGACTGTGCAATGAATAATAGTATCATTTGCTGATAACTAGAGATGATCTGTAGATATAATTACATTTTATATTTTTTACCATCCTTTAAAAATGTTCTTTGTTATTGTTGCAAGGTCCATTTTATTTTTATGGTATCCTAAGCTAAGAAATTTGGTATCAAAATAGTTATCCCAATGCTGATACAGCTGTGGCTTTCATTTGCATGGCAGGGATGAAGAAGAAAAAGAAAGGAAGTGCATTGCTTCCAGTGCTAAAAGTATACCCTGAAAATCTTAGAGAAATTTTACCCTGAGAGAAATCAGTTATTTTCTTATAATTCTACCATAAGCAGTCTGTTTGAATTAATGTTTCCTATCACTTTCTGATATCCTGAAATCTCTTTTGTTCACACATAAATATCAAATTTGTTGTTGTTCATTTGCTTAGCAAAAAGTTTAATATGTTGCAAAAAAACGGGGCCACTTTTGTAATGCTGTAGTATTTTATGTCCACATTGTGTTGTGTGAATTTTTTTATCTTTTTCCCCTAATATATAGCAAATTAACCAATACAGGTAGTCCTCTATTAGCAACTGCTTTATACAGTGACCATTTGCAGTTAAGTTAGTGATGAAAAAGTAATGTTGCAATTAATCCTTGCATTTATAACCCTTTTAGACCTGCAAAGCAAAAGAAAACTGAAGTTAAGATCATAAACTCAGTCACTGTTTCACTTAGCTTTGTTTAACGACCAAGTTGCCAGTCCCAATTGGAATAGCTAAATGAGAACTCTAATGATAAAAAGCATGTACACACATTAACATTTGAAATCCCCAATGCTTGATGGTGATAAGGTCATAAAATTGAAGGCAACTCTCTTAATAACCACGTCATTTAGTTCTAGACCTAACTATGGTTGTAAGTTGAGGTATGCCTGTAACTCTTTGATGCAAATAAGCAATATAATCAATCTCTGATCTATGCCCAACTAGAGAGGCTATTTTGTTTTCTTGAACAGTAAAAAGTTAAGAAGGGTTCTGTTCCAATGAAATCTGTCAGCAAGTAGTGTCTTCGTGATCTTGTGTTTTTCAAATCTTTGATTGTGTTTGGTGTGAAATTAAATTCTTACCATCTACCACCATAAAGTTACCATGTAATAGGATTGGGAACACATATCCTATGACATAGTAAAGGGTCTCATTTGTAACCTTGGAATATTTTACAAATGCAGGGAAATAATGGATGTAATTATATATATAAAGGTTAGAGAGCTTAAATGCTTTGACTTATTTCCCTTTTTCTTTTTGATATCTTAATGATAACTTTATGTTTCTTTTTTAATGCTAAGGGAGGGTTGCATAAGATTCCTCAGGGAAAGAATTCACTGCATTTACTGCACAGTGGCCAATCACAGTAGCCAACTCTTTAAGGTTGTCTAGATTTTGAGTGTGCTTGCTGGAAAGCAAAGCTGTAGAGAACTTAAATTCATATTAGAAAATATCAGATTGCTTTTCTTAAGGCCAGCTGAAAAGGAGTTTTCCAGGGAGCAAGCCAGTCCTGCTAAAAAAAGAAATGGCATCTATTTAAACTCCTCTTAATTAAATTTTGCAGGAAATGAAGGAAAAAATGGAAACAAAAATTGCATTTATAACTTCCTATAATAAAAGCTGAGGAAAAATCAGAGAGCTATAAAATTATTATGATGGCACACTGAACTGGAGAAAAAAAATCTTCAGAAATATGCATTTGCTTTCTGTTTTCTTTATGCAGACCCCAAAAGCTCTTGCTACATCTGAAACTTATTGTGAATCCAGGAGAAATGGAATTGTTCTGGTTTTGGTAACTCTTCCCAAAAAGGCAGTTGGTACAGGCATTTTAACAGAATAACAACAGAGTGAGTAGGGAACATGGAGATCATCTCTTCCAACATGCTGCTCAGAAACCATATAGCTTTTCAGACAAATGGTTGTCTGGTCTCTTCTTTAAAATCTCCAGTGTTAGAGCGCCCATAACTTCTGGAGGCAAGCTCTTCCATTGATAAATAGTTCTAATGATCAAGAAATTTCTTCTTAGTTCTAGACTGATTTTTGGTAGTTCCTATTTTTGGTCATCACACTTAGGGGAAATTTCAGTATTGTGTATTTCAAGGTTCACAAATATGTTAGAGACAAAATTATCTTCAGAGTTTGGTTTCTGTTTTTATTTCTTTTTTTCTCTGAGACCTGAGGATTCCATTCCTATAATAATTGAAGCTTTGTAGCTAACTATTAAAAGGATGTCTGGACTTCACAATAAATGATCCAACACAGCACACCAAAGTTCATTCTTATTGATTTTCCTTTTATTTGAGTAAGAACAAGATGAGAAGCATTTCTTTCAATATCACAAATCCTTTAATGCCAAGCAGCACTTGCCTAAAATAAATGTTTCTGATGGACACTTCCCCATTGTTCTGCCTTCTGCAATCCTAGTGATAAGCAATAGTCTACTGTTTATATAGCTTTGTATGTCTAGTAAAGAATTGCTAGGTTAACCCATAGCCCTATTTAGAATTAAGTAAGGACATGAATTACACTGGCTTGCGAACTTGACCATGCTGGTCAGATTTCAGCTTCACCTGAAACCATCTGCAGCAATAAACATGTTTCTTGTTGCTCACCATCTTAAGCTGATGGTCTTAAGACAAACTCAGTTTTGCTTAAAGAGCCTTGTCCTAATGACCTCTGGAACCAACATATTTTTACAGTGAGCAATGTCTAGAATTTATTGTTTACTTCCCTCAAGCTCTCTGTTCAAATCTGTTAAAAAAGCGGGTTAAATATTAGCTCTTTTTCTACAGATCATGTTTAGCTGATAAAATGAAACTAAATCTGCAAATATAAAACAGGCTGGCAATCAGCTATAGCATAGCATCATACTAATCTTATTAGATTGTTTTTCCTTTTAAATGTATACCATGGTCAATATTTATATTCCATAAACTAAATAAGAGACCCTTTACTTTTCAAATGTTAATTTCTGTAGTGAAACATAGAAAGCTATTTGACATCACAGTACTACATAATAACACTGTTATGACATGTAACAGTTAAAATTTATTGATAGAAGCCTCCATAACAAAATGCTTCCAGAATTCTTAATACATCCCTGTTGGCTTGGACATCTGACTTGTCTTTTTTAATTGACTGATTATGTGCCATTCTAGTTAGCATCAATTCCTAGTGAGCATATACACATATGTGGACCTTCTTAAAATATGATGATTTGAGCCTTATTATCAGGTGAAAACTCTGAATTAATTTGTTTCATGATCCATTTTATGTATACTCAGGGGTCTTTTCTCACACCAAAATTCAAAAACACCAATATTTCTTTGATTCTCCTTTTTCAAAGTCCAGCTGCCACTTCTATAGAGCGTTACAAGGAAACCATTGTATGCATACTTCTGATCTTTGTAGATATAAAAACTTCACTATACATTAATATGTCTATAGAGATTCTCAGTCATCCAAGTTATGGTTGTCCCAATGGTGCATTTTCAAGAGGCAACTGGATTTTCTGTTTTTTTCTTTGAAGTTGTTTCACTTCTCATCCAAGAAGTGCTTCAACTCAATTCAGTTGCCTCTTGAAAAAGCACCTTTGTGATATACATCAATATTTCTAAACAATTTGCTACTGTATGAAATGATAGTTTGTAGTTTATTTCTTAACTGCTATTTCCCTCACCTTTTTAGTAAATCCTAATAAATGTCAATTCTACAGTTGGTTATTGTACAAATAATCCTTGGGTTATGGCCATTTGTTCAGACCAAAGTTACATAAGAATGACATTTATGATAGGTCCTCATAATTCCAGTCATTGCAGTATTCCCATAATTACGTGATTGCAATCTAGGTTTTTTGCATTTTGGTCACAATTACAATGTTGCAGCAAGATACAATTACATGATCATAATATCTGATAGTCCCTGATGACTTACCACAAGCAAAGTCACTGGGGAAGCTAGCAGGAAGTTGAAAAATACAAATACTTGGGCTTCTCAATCCTGTGAGTATAGATTCTTGATAAACAGTTGTAGTGTTCTTTGCAAATCCATCCCAGGAACAACATTATCCCCTTTGCCATAATAACAACAGAAGTGGAGGAAATTGGGTTTTAGTTCTGCCTTATTAATCTACTTACTCTTATCAAAGAGTAATTTTGTTTTAAGTTCACTTCAGACTGCTCTTTGGAACTCAGTTTTTCAAGGCAATTCCTGTGATTCACATTTTAATGTCCAGCACTTAAACAATGTGTTAGTGTTTGGGGACAAACCCCCGAGCAGAGTGCACAGCAGCAGTCAAGCCAGGCAGCCAAATGAGAGAGAGGCTGGGCCCAAGAGTATACACACACTTGAGACAAAAACACTGTTTGTGGTTTTAAATAGGTATTTAATTCATACAGAGAGTAAGAAGAGTCATTCAGTCCATATGTCAGTATCCAGTATATCTATCCAGTTACCTAGTCTTTTAAACAGTACATACAATGTCTTTATCTGCTTGTAAATCTTCTTCTTAAGATACCTTTCTCTCAAAGACAATGCTGAATCCACAGCTCACCAAGCAAACAGTCCTTGTGTTCAGTAGAGAGAAGTATCTTGCACAGTAGACATCTCATACAGGAGGAAAACAGTAGGCAGACAGACAGCAGATAGACCAGAGACCGGTAACACCAGGAACCAGGAACTCGAAACCAGGATCAGAAACCAGGTGCATCCAGAAGCTCTAGGCTATTACGTTTCCCTTCCTACCTATATTGCTGCCTACAACCGCACCCACAATGACATTGCAGTTTCTTGTGCTTAAAGCTGCAAACACTTATGCCTAGGTTTTATATATTCATTCACCCAAACCAGTTGGTGTATTCATATACCCAACATACTCCCCTTTTGGGTGATATGAATATATAATGCCTTTACATTCTGAACCCATATTTTTCACAACTCTCTAGGTGCTTGATGGCACCTTGGGCTTTAGTAAAATTATCAGCTATATTGTCCTCCGACATACAGTACTCTAGCTGTATCAATTTACTCTGTACAGACTGTCTTACATTAAGATACCTCAAATCTGTATGTTTACTTCTCGTTTTAACTGCAATATTAGTGGCCATTTGAATTGCTGCCTGATTATCTTCATGTACAACTATGGGGTAATTTACAGTTATACCCATATCCTTCAACATTTGTTTGTACATAATTAACTCAGTACACAATAAAGATAAACAGGAGAATTCTGCCTCCATAGTAGACAAACTTATATGCTGTTGCCTTATTGACTTCCAGCCTATTAACGTCTTACCCAGCATTATGGCTGTTCCTGAAGTCGATTTTCTAGTATCTCTTTCTGCTGCAAAACTAGCATCTGCATAAGCACTCAATATGAGATCACCTTCTGGTTCTAAATACAGTGCATGGTGTAATGTTGCTTTAAGATATCTTAAGATTCTTTTCAATGCTATCCAGTGACATTGAAGCGGGTCATTATTGTGCCGTGCCAGCTGATTAATACTGAAAACAATATCTGGCCTTGACCAATTGCTAATATATGATAAGCTACCAATCAAAGATTGATATAATGCCTTATCAAACTTGGGACTTTGAGTATCCATTTTGCAAATATCCTGACTCATAGGAGTCTTTACAGGCTTACAAAGTTCCATCTTATAATCTAATAGCAATTTAGATATCTTATCTTCTTGAGATATCTTAAAACCTTTCTGTGTTCTCAGTATATTCAAACCTAGATATCTCTTTATCTCACCTAATTGCTTGATTTTTATTTTATTGGCTAATGATGAAATTATTTCATTTGCTTCATCAGTAGTCTTAGTTATCAGAGCAATATCATCAGTAAACAACAATAATGATATTTTCCCATTCTTTTCTCTCTTAAACAGACATGGATCGGCTAAACCAGCTTTAAACCCTATATTGGTCAGTTCCTTTACAATATACTGGTTCCATTCATAGCCCGATTGTTTAAGACCATAAAGGCTCTTCTTTAATAACCAACAATCATTATTATTGTCTCCTTTAAATCCATTAGGCCTTTTCATATACACAGTATGTCTTAGTGGAGCATGCAAGTAAGCAGTTTCCACATCTAAATGGTTAACTATATATTTCTTGCTTGCTGCCCACACTAAAACTGCCCTTAAAGTTGCTGCTTTCAGACTAGGTGCAAATACTTCATCATAATCTTTTGCACTTTGTCTAAAGCCTTGGGCTACTAACCTTGCCTTATGGATTGTGTTTCCATCTTTATCTGTTTTTATTTTAAAAATCCATTTGCAGCCAATGGTTTTTTCATTACTAGGTAATCTCACGTTTTCATATACTTGCATATCCTTCAGAGACTTCAATTCTTTATTGATAGCTGCATACCAATTTTCTTTCTCTTTAGAAGGATATCTTTTAATCTCATCCACAGTACTTGGGATTCTATTTTCCTGGCACACTGTGTTAGCCTGGTATCTATCAGGCGGTCTAGAAATACGTGTAGTCCTTCTGGGTATTACTGGGCTTGGTTGAGTTACTACCTGATCCTCATACTTCAGCTATTTCTTCCTCTAGGGCTGTACTTCTTCCTGTACTTCTTCCTTTACTTTATTTTTAAAGTTACAGGGATACTTAATGGGATTTCTGTATGATTCAATAATCACTTCGTTATTGCTATCCTGTTCTAACTTATCCCATCCTACGTGCTCTAGAAATTGGGCATTAGCACTACATAACACCTTAGATGTGCCTTTCTCCCAAAATCTATATGCCCTATGGTTAGCTTGGTAACCAACGAAGAAAAATTGTTTAGCTCTGTGTTGCCCTTTACGCCTGAGTTGTGTAGGGATATGCACCCATGCTGGTGCACCAAATGTGTGCAGGTAACTCAGATCAGGCTTCCTGCCATGCCACATGGTGAATGGTATTTCACCAGTAGTTGAGTTAACCACGTTGTTCAATAAGTGATTGGCACACATTGCAGCCTCCCCCCACAAAGAATCAGGTAACCCAGAATCAGTTAACATAGTACGGGTCATTGCCTGCAATGTTTGGCCTCGCCTTTCAACAAATGCATTGTGCTGTGGTCTGTATGGTGCAGATGTCTTATGAGCTATTCCAGCTGCCTTTAACCTATTCTGGAATTTGCTATTAACAAATTCCGTGCCATTATCTGTCACCAAGGTTATAAGTTGCCGTTTGGTTTTTCTTTCTGCAAACTTTAACCAGTTGAAGAAATGTTGATATGTTTCAGTTTTGCTTTTCATTAAGTAGCAAAACCCATATCTAGAGTAATGGTCCATAATGCTCAGTATATATATCGAGCACCCCCATACTGGGTTTCTTTGGACCTATAATGTCTGCAAATACTACTTCTAAAGGTTCTTTAGTTTTGAAACCATTTAGCCTATTTGCAGGCAATATTTTACTCTTATCTTCACAACAGACATTACAACGCAAATACTTATCACAGGGTTTTAACCTTATTCCTTCAGATAACTCTACTGTACGTTTTAGCATTTTAAAATTTATATGCCCCAAACGCCTATGCAATAAATGGATACAATCATCATGAGGCTTGGTATTATTAAATACAGTCTGTGCCTCCCCTTTCTTACTATCATGTAAGACATACAATGCTCCATTTAAAGCTGCAGTTACTTTTTTGCCATCTCTTTCCAGTATGCACTTATTATTCTTAAATGTAACCACATATCCTAGTTTATCCAATTCTCTTACAGAAAGTAAATTCATTTTTAACTGTGGTACATACAACATGTTTATATTCTGTTTTAAACATGGACAATATGCAATACCTTCACCCTTGGCCTTGAGATGCCAACCATTAGCGAGTGATATATGCTGAGAGCTTGTAGACATTTTTATAAACTTTGTCTTATCTCTCGTGATGCAGTGGGATGCTCCACTGTCCACCACCCATAAATCACTCTTCACATCACAGTTGCTGAACGTGGCTAGTTCAAAGGATTTCTTTGGCTTCTTTAAATTCTGGCGTTTTCCTTTTCTGCAGAATCTTGCCAAATGTCCTCTGCCTCCACAATTAAAACACCTTTTAATTGTGTATGCCGTTGAAGATAACTTCTCTTCCTCTGGGTGCTTCAGCTTACATAGCTGGTTTCTTTCAATCTTTGAAGATAATTTCTCTTCATTAGGCTTATCTGCTCTCAGCTGGTCACGTTCACTCCTTCTCCTGGCTTCCTCTAATAGCCTGCCGGTTATCTCAGTTACTGATAAACTGTCTTTAGGCAATACTTCTAAAGCAGTCACAAAATCATCATAGCTTCGATCCAAAGAAGACAGTATAATGTATACTTGTTGCAACTCATTAAATATAAGCTCTTTTTCTTGTAATTCTTGAAAAATGCTTTTCATACAGTTTAAATGAGTTAACATGTCTCCATTTTTCTCAAGATGTGTTCTAAACAGCTTCCGTGTAAGATTGATATGAGCTCCTACACTGTCTCGAACATAAACTTTCTTGAGATTATCCCAACAATTAGCAGCACTATCCACTCCACGAATATGAATCAGTTGCTGGTCTGAGAGAGTGAGTCCTATGATGCACAAAGCCTGTTCATTTTTTCGTTCATAGTCCTGTATCAGTTTATAATCCTCTTCATCGTTAGGATTTAAGTTTGATACATCTGGTGGGTTTGTTATTATGTTCCACAAACCTTCTCTTCGTAGCAGTAAACTACATTTCATAGACCATGAAACATAGTTTGTTCCATCTAACCTGGATATCATGGACAAACTTGGCAAATTTACTTGTGCCATTGCTCTGCAGAAAAATAACTATTTAACAAACAGTTTGTCTTTACAGCAATGTGTAACTCTCACTGGTATATCCTGGCTAGCTAGACTGTGCACACTGCTGGGCCCATAACCAATGTTAGTGTTTGGGGACAAACCCCCGAGCAGAGTGCACAGCAGCAGTCAAGCCAGGCAGCCAAATGAGAGAGAGGCTGGGCCCAAGAGTATACACACACTTGAGACAAAAACACTGTTTGTGGTTTTAAATAGGTATTTAATTCATACAGAGAGTAAGAAGAGTCATTCAGTCCATATGTCAGTATCCAGTATATCTATCCAGTTACCTAGTCTTTTAAACAGTACATACAATGTCTTTATCTGCTTGTAAATCTTCTTCTTAAGATACCTTTCTCTCAAAGACAATGCTGAATCCACAGCTCACCAAGCAAACAGTCCTTGTGTTCAGTAGAGAGAAGTATCTTGCACAGTAGACATCTCATACAGGAGGAAAACAGTAGGCAGACAGACAGCAGATAGACCAGAGACCGGTAACACCAGGAACCAGGAACTCGAAACCAGGATCAGAAACCAGGTGCATCCAGAAGCTCTAGGTTATTACGTTTCCCTTCCTACCTATATTGCTGCCTACAACCGCACCCACAATGACATTGCAGTTTCTTGTGCTTAAAGCTGCAAACACTTATGCCTAGGTTTTATATATTCATTCACCCAAACCAGTTGGTGTATTCATATACCCAACACAATGCAATGTTTTTGCCATGTTTCAAAGCAAAGACTTCTGGCAGGATTCCTGTTTTATTATGTACCATATCATAAAAAGAGGAAGAGTTTCCAATTTCTTTTTAGCCAGCAATAGCAATAGAGTTTGGAACATTCCCTTCATTAGTCTGAATATTTGAGTTTTATACTAGGAAAGATATTTCTGTTTATAAATTATGGAAATGTAACAGTAACTCTGCCCTTCTGATGCCCACTTTTAGTTTGGCATTCCTCTTTGCAACTTCTAACAGTGTATTCCTAGCAATGCCCAAGGTCCTATGAACTCTGAGCTAAGACAATACTGGCAAAGTTTTATGATTCACTGCTTCTTTCCCATTGGTAACACTAGACATGATTTGGTTCCAGTCAATCCAATGTTGGGAGGGATATTGGTTATTTGGCATTTTTAGAGCCCTTTCACTAGTCAGTTATATGAAGCATCAGCCAGTTGAACAAGAGGAGACTGGGGCATGTCACTTATGATTGTGAGGTGTTTTTTGGAAATAAAGTGAGCAATCATGTGGAAGGTACCTTAGATTGTAGCTACTATAAAGAACATGACATTATATATGAGAGATTATCATGAATGAAGGCAAATAGATGTGTCCCAGGATAATGTTGCAAGATCCAATCTAGGTCAGTAACTGGGATCAGAGCTTTTCTATTCTGAGCCTTCGGACTTGTACTGGAGCCCATCTTCAGGGAACTTCTCTCTAGCAGAGTGTGAGCTGTTCTGTGTATGATATTTATAGTACCTGTTGTATGTGGCTTTTTAGATGTTGATTTGGGTATCTTAATGGCTGACTTTTAAATCATTAGTTGTCTTTTGCTTATGCTGCCCAGCCCTTGCTTTCTAAGTATTGTTAGGCTGGTAGTAAATCAGCACTCCTGTTGACTGATGTGGGGTCTGTTTCCCAGGCTTGAATCACTGATCTGTCTGTTTTTGTGCCTGCTTATCCAACAATCTTAATAGCTGCAAAATTGAATGTGTTTTCTTGTTCATTACAGTGTGAGGCTGCCTCTTTGTTCAACTGTTTGCTTGAGTTCTTGCAATCTGATGTTAGCTTCCTCCCTGTCTGTCTTACATAGTCACAGAGGCAATCCATGCAGGGGATTTGGTAAATTACATTGGAAGTATCTTCTACCTCCAAGCAATCTTTGCAATGCATAATTTATACTCATATGGTAGCCTCTGGATGGTGTGTGATGACCACTTGCAGATCATGGAAGCTGCATTCTACAGCTTCTGAAATGATTTTGATGTATGGTCTCCTATGATGTAGTGTCCCTATTTACATTCATTCCTCCCCACTTGGCATATGAAGTAATAGAAAACTAGAAGTAGAGTATAACACAGATCAGAACAACTTAGCTATGAAACAAATCATGAAGCTATCCCAATACTTTCAATACACCTTCTTCATATTCAAAAGCAAAATGTACAAGGCACGCCCATTGGATCCCCAATATCAAGAGTCATTGCAGAAACAGTACTGCATTTCAGAACACTGTGCATTTCAGAATTACACACGCAAATTTTGGTGCTGCTACATGAATGATGTTTGTCATCATCAAGAGGCATGTACTTAAAGACTTTCATACTAACATCCATTTTTCCCGACATACAGTTCACAATGGTGAAAGAAACAATAGGCAATTACCATTTTTAGATGTACTTCTCAATAGACAAGAGGATGGAAGCCAAGAAACCATAGTTTATCACAAGGCTGTGGTGGTCTGGCACTTGAAATGAGACGCAGGGAACCGTCTGAGCAAATGCCAGCCCTGAGTAAACCCAGGCAGCAGCTTTTATTGAGAAACAGAATGCATATACAGAAAACAAATGACCTCAACAGGATGTTATCTCCACAGGATGAGAATATACATCTGCGGAAATTCCCATGGGAATGGCTCGGCTATGTACTATGACCTTTCACCGATATATCTGGTCCTCTAAGCCTGCAGATCATAACAGGACAAAAACACCCATAGCAAAGGCGATACTGCCCCCACCAGGGGCATTTTTAAATCCCTAGATCTATGCAATGCTATACAAGGACTTGCAGAATAAAATATATTACCACATTCCCTCCTTTTTTATTTATTCAAAGATAGGGGGTGTTTTAGTGGCATAATACACAGTTCCCTCGCGACTTTCGCGACTTGGTCCCATACGTTGAAAAGCTGAGGTACACACCTGAAATAGATTAGGAATACATTGAATACAGCAACACAACATAATAAGTATAATAACAATTGTCACAACTAATTGAAGCAATAAACGTAACCATGAGCTGTCAGGAAGCCAATCCCATAGCAAAGCCCAAAGTGACTTATCAAAGCCATCTTTCCCTGCTTCGTGTTTAGCTATGCGGTCTTCCATATCATGAACAGTTCTTGTAATGTTAGGCTCATAATTATGTATAAAAATACAACAATGTGAATGAATTAAAGCACAAACTCCTCCTTTAGCAGCTAACATTATGTCTAAAGCATAACGATTTTGTAAAGTAACTTGGCAAATTTCAGACACTTCTTCATTTAACATCTTAATGCTCTTAACAGTATTATTAAACATAGCAACAGTGAAATTATTTAAAATATGCAGATCCCGATAATTCATAGCCACCCCCAAAGGTGGTAATGCCGCCCTGGAAAGTTGAGTTAACCACCACCCTCCCGTGGTGAGACCCGAATCCACCTCCCTCCTGTTACGAATCCGGGCCTTGGGCAGTTGGTCTAACTTATAAATTACTGGGATGACATGCCCAATCGTACACACCCCAGACCAATCCTTTGGCCATTGTTGATAGGCAGTATCCCCACATAGCAACCATAACCCATCCGGAAGAGGAAAGTATTTTAAATGCTTATGATAGGTATTGCCGGAAGCTTGACTTTCCCACTTCCACATTAGCCACATCCAAGTACAGAGAACATATGCCCCGTGACCAATGTCAGGCCTCTTAGTGACTGTCTGATTTATGCAACA
Organism: Pseudonaja textilis; assembly: GCF_049901715.1. Classification (NCBI taxonomy): domain Eukaryota; kingdom Metazoa; phylum Chordata; class Lepidosauria; order Squamata; family Elapidae; genus Pseudonaja; species Pseudonaja textilis. The sequence goes on along the minus strand of NC_142008.1, from coordinate 49,473,891 downwards.
ATCATAGGGACCTTTCAAAGTCCGGGATAACGTAGAAGATATCCGATTTATGCAGTTGTTCTTACCAGTAATGCTTTTTACACATCTCATACATCCTCCTTCCAAAGGAATCACCTTCTTACAGAGCGTAGTATTTCCCAGCAAAATAGATTGAGTCCCTACAAGGGGGTGGTAATAACAAACCGATGCTTTGGTAGTGAAAGTTACCTTTGTTGTGAACAATGTTTGATTCCACTCTTCAGGGTCTGGACCCCAGTGAAGCCAATGTTTAAAATCATTATAATCTAAATTAGCACTGGTTCGCTCATTCAAAGGAACACCATGTAACAAAACTCCACCTTTCCCAGACCCAGGTACATGCATACAAAGCCAACAATTAGTTACATTTAAACCCTTAGCCACCATCCGAATGTCCTTGATGTAGGAATTTTCTTTCCATAAATTATCACCAAGGTCTCTAGTTTTTGAGATAATAGCAGCTCTCCGCCTCCGTATTGGAGTCCGTGGAGGCATAAGACGAATGGAAAGAGAGTCTGTGTAAGGTAACTTAGGCAACTCCAATTGACACCAATATTGTCCATAGTCTGAAACAGAAACATTAAACAGGATCAGGTTGTAGCACAGGCTGAAGATATAATATCCTTATCAGGTCCCGAGTAAAGAATGTCTTGATCCTTATGCCAGGACCAATATGCTGGAAAAGTCAAAGGATGCTGCTGCTTGCAGATTAATTTAGTCCAATTCCCCAAAGGAACCTGCTGCATACAAGTTGGCAATCTCAGATAAGCAGTTATCTTTTCCCAGCCTTCACAGCGCTGCGCCTGAACTGCCAGCATCAAGAGAATCAGGAACCACAGGAACGCCATCCTGCTCCTCCGAAACCTCCTTTACTGGCACCTGCGAAGGCGCCTGCGAATGATCAGGCCGAACGCACCGACCAGGAACCCAACGAATTTGACCAAGATGTTCTACTGCTGCATAACCACGTCCCCACGTAATCAGCTCAGCAGGAACCCATGCCGGATCCGGAAGGAACCGCACCAACACTCGAGGCCTCGCTGCATCTGTAGAAGGAGAAGAAAAATGCCTGCTGGCCGCACTCACAGGGGGGTTACCAGACAAATTTAAAAAATTTAAAGTATACAAGGCTAGATTTAATTGATCTTGAATTGCCGGAAGCCCCAGGAGCTTCCCTCCTTTTTTATTTAATTTAGCTAACATGTTCTTGAGCGTGCCATTATAACGCTCTACAATAGCCTGTCCTGTGGAGTTGTATGGAATCCCAAATTTATGTTCCACGGACCACTGTTTGCAAAACTGATCAAAGACTGTGCTCCGATAAGCTGCACCATTGTCTGTTTTTAAAGTTTGAGGCGTACCAGCAACTGAAAATGTCTTAATGCAATGATTGATGACATGTTTAACCGCTTCACCTCTTTGAGGAGTAGCCATTAGAAATCCTGAGTAAGTATCCACAGTCACATGTATATACTTCCAGGGTGCAAATGATGGATATTGAGTAACATCCATTTGCCAAATCATTGAAGGTTTCAACCCCCTGGGGTTGACTCCCATAGGGATAGCCGTGCCTTGCTTTGAACAAGTTGGACATTGCTGAATTATGGCAGCAGCTTCTGCAGCAGTAAGCTTAAATTGATGTGCTAACGCTTTAGCATTTTGATGAAAATAACTATGGCTGTCCCATGGCTGGACAGTGAGAACTGAAGTTACAGCACTGTCAGCTTTGGCATTGCCTTGTGATAAAATTCCAGGCAAATTACTATGACTGCGAATATGGGCAACAAAACACACATTCACACGCTGCTCCAAACATCCTTGCAACAACAAAAGCAAACGTAGAATATTGGGTGATATTCCAGGAGACAAATAAGAACCTGCTACAAAGGGTAACAAATTATATACATACAAAGAATCCACTATTAGATTAAAATCCTGATTTTGAAAATTCTGAAAAGCCAAAACTACAGCAGCAAGTTCTGCCTGCTGGGCAGACTTCTGCTCTGATGTCACTTTTGTATGCCAAATTCCAGATTTATCTTTCCAAACACAAGCACCAAAAATTTTTTTTCCTCCATCAGTAAAGACTGTAGGAGCATCTGATATACTGATTTAGGTCACACCCTGTCCCATTGATCTCTCATTTTGCTGACTTTGGCCCCCTTCAGGAACCCGACATTGCGCTTTAAAATGTCCAGGCTTCCCACAATTGAAACAAGTTCCTTTTTTTGTATTTCCTGCCTGCAAAGCCAGAGCTAAAGTCTCCATGTTAAAAGTCTGACTCCCTACCTTTCTACATGCGTTAATTAAATCGGCGATCTCTCGCTCTCCACTCGCAATAAGTGGATTCAGAATCTTTCTGCAATCTGCATTAGCCTGTTCTACTGCTAACTTCAAAAGCAATTCATTCCGGGCAAATTGATTGTCAATTTGCCTTTCAATAGCCAATTTCAATCTGCTAATGAAATTTTCATAGGGTTCATTGTTCCCTTGTTTGATGTTAGTAAAGGTCTTCTCACCACCTTCGCCGTCAGGGAGAGCCCCTACGGCTTGGAAAATTAACTGTGGGAGAAGAACGAACCCCTCCTCAGGCATTCCATCTCTCTGTTGTTCTACTGTTGTAAAATTACCAGCTCCATAAAGCTGATCTGGGGTAACATTTGCTGTTCCCCTTTGAACTGCCAGCTGTCTCCATTTCTGATCTAACACCAAATATTGAGCTGGAGTTAGAATCATATTCAGCAAAGCTTTCCAGTCAGCTGGAATCATTTTATTTCCATAACCAACTGCTTCCAACAACGCCTGAGTATATGGCGATCTAACACCATATTCTTTTGCTGCTTGCTTAATTTCCTTTAAAATTCTGAGAGCTAGAGGCTTCCACACTCGCTGCGGATTTAAAGCAACATCCACACCAATTTCTACTGGATTAAGTTGAATCTCCACTCCAAATTCTACCAAGTCATCTCCTGATAATTCCCCTCTATTTGTTGCTTCTTGAATAGCTGCAGTAACTGCATCTACTTGAACTCTTAAAGGCAAACTCTTATCTTCTGACAAAGTATTTTCAGTGCCTGACAGTCCTCTGGATTTATCTGGAGGTGCTGTCGGTGGCAATAAACGCATACCGCATGGTAAGGCGGCAAACCTTCTTCGGGGGTGCTAGGAGCGGTTGTTCATGAGTAGCTAATGCATCCATAACCACCCTCCAGGTTAACAAAATTGAAGAAGGGGCACGAGGCTCCTCGTGCAAAAATTTCCTATCTTTTCCAGGACTCTACTTTAATACTACCTCCCTCTGGATATGACTGAATATGTTTCCAAACATACTGTAATAAGTCCTCAATTTCTTTCTTTCCTACTGCATGTCCTCTACTATGAACTCCAAACTTAAAACTATTCCCAGTGATTTCTCTCAATTCCCTAATGTGCCCTGTCTGAGCCTTCGAGAAATCTCCTCCCATACTCACGAAAAGAATCTATCTCCGTCCAGCGAAGAAGATGAGGGCCCAGTCGACGTCCGCGACGATGAGTATAGGATGCAGGAAACGTATAGCCTTTCAAAGCTATCACGTCGGAACGTATAGCTCTTCCAAACTATCACGTCGGGGTCACCACTTGTGGTGGAATGGCACTTGAAATGAGACGCAGGGAACCGTCTGAGCAAATGCCAGCCCTGAGTAAACCCAGGCAGCAGCTTTATTGAGAAACAGAATGCATATACAGAAAACAAATGACCTCAACAGGATGTTATCTCCACAGGATGAGAATATACATCTGCGGAAATTCCCATGGGAATGGCTCGGCTATGTACTATGACCTTTCACCGATATATCTGGTCCTCTAAGCCTGCAGATCATAACAGGACAAAAACACCCATAGCAAAGGCGATACTGCCCCCACCAGGGGCATTTTTAAATCCCTAGATCTATGCAATGCTATACAAGGACTTGCAGAATAAAATATATTACCACACAAGGCCACCAGCACTGCATGCATTCTGAATTTCAACAGCAACCATCTATTGTCACACAAAAACAGCTACATCAGAATATTATATGGCAGGATGAGGACCCATTGTAGCACCCATAAAATCAAACAGTTGGAGAGCAATTATCTACATGAACAATTCCAGCAGAATGGGGAAGATCCGGTTTGAGCTTCTTTGGTGACAGACCGAAACCTGTGATTGTGCACAGTTTTGATCTGTGCTCACCACTGGAGTGCCCCGAGCTGGCTGGTTTTGGGGCGAAGCCACCCCGTAGAGGTGGTGAAGAGGGAGGAGACTGCCAGCAGGGTCGAGGAGAGCTGCATCTCTCCTCCCCAGCTGGCCATTACTCCTTTTCCCAAAGGCGGTTGCAGCGGTGGTCAGAAATGGCCACCTCAAAGAAGAACTCAACTGGAAAAGAATGTGCAGGAGGAACATAAGAACAGAAAGTTTTTGGCTGACCAGGTCAAACTGGAAAAACAACAATACAAGGTACCCTGGTATTTGAATTATAAAGAACAACATTGTTCCCAAAGAAGACTTTGAAGCAGCGAATGAGAGACGGAAGGGAAAGGATTTGGTTTTTTTCTTTTCTTCCCTATATTGACAACTAAGAGATTTAAGCAAGAAATTGGCAAAAATTGACTTTGACATTAACAGGTATTTAAGCTGAAAATAAAATGTCTAAAGGATAATAAAGATTTCTGGATTCTCAAAGACTTTTAAAAGAAGGAAAAAAAACAAAAGGGTGGGATCTGGAAAAAGGGAGGAGACCACCTGGAAGTGAAAGGAATTAACAGTGAAACTTTAACAAGATTCCTAAAAGATACATTTTAACTGAAATTTTGTAACAAGATAAGAGAACCCCAGGAAGAGAAAGTGGAAAAAAGAAGCAAGAAGAAAGAGTTTTGGATTATTTGGATTACTTGGTAATTTTTGGTTTTTTGGCTATTGGATCTAAAGGACTAAAATTAATCGGGTAGTTGTTTAAAATTTTTTAAAATGGTATCACTCTTGGAAGAATTGAGAATGGAACTTAAAAAACAGAAAGAAGATGCACAAGGAGGAAGAGGTTCTTTTGGCTTCATATTTCAATTTTTAGAAATGGAGATCCTGAACTATGAGAAACAACAAGAAATGCTTGTAGAACAAGAAGGGCAGGACAAAGAAGACCAAGTATTTCTATGTGGGGAAAAGAAAGGAAAGGGAGGAAAGAGAGTGAAAAATTTAAGATCTGAAAAAGCAACCCCCAAAAAGAATAGTTTGAAAAGTAATTATAACATTAGGAAGAAACAGATGAGAGGATTACAGAAGAGAGAATCAGAATTAGAGAGGGGGGATCAAAAAGGGAAGGGAGAAGAAGAGGGCGAAGAGGGAAAGGAAAAGAAGTTATAAAGGACAGAATCAGGACATAGAGAAACAGGGAAAACATACAAGACACAGAGATAATGGGTGAAAATCTAATTGAAAGGGGAATTCTGCAAGGGTACATAAGATAGTATTGTTATATTAGAAATAGAAATGAACTTTGAAAATATGAAACAAGTGTGATTAAAATGATAGATAAAATACTCATTGTAATGGAATGGAATGTTTAATAAATAAATGAAATAAAAAGAATGAGAGAATGAAAGTAGGAAAGGAGGGGAACATTTTAATTATTATAAATGTGTTATAAAAATTTAAGTGAAGAGGAATATGAAAGAAACATTAAAAAAATTATGGAAATATTATAAGTGTTCCTAGAAGTATGATATCCCATTGAAAAGGAATGTTAAAGATGTCAAGGATTATAACTAACATTAATGATAGAGCTGAATTGGAATAGAATAAGTATTTTATTTATTATTGTTATATATATATTTTCTCTTTAAGAAGTTAGTGCATATTTTAAGAATGTACCAAGCAGAATTCGACTGGAAGTTATATGTTATATTGAATGTTATAATTGTAACGGCATAAATTGAAGTTTAAATAAGAGTTGAATGGATAAAAATTAAAAGATACAAAGGTGTCATACTCCAATTAGTAACTACAGAGGAAAATTTTGTTTAATGAGAAAAGAAAATATGAAATTGAAACAGGACAGAAAAAAGTATAAATATGTTGACTAGAAAGGTATTGAAACTTAGAAAAAGATATATATATAATTGAATTTAGAAAGGAATGAGATAATTAAAAGTAAGATTGAAAAAACTAAAAGTGGGGAAAATTATTGAGAAAATGTTAAAATGGTAATAAGATATGGAATAGAGCACAAAGATGAATATGAAATTGAATTTGTGTCTGTATGGAGAAGTGATAACCCGGGACCATGCTATTCTCAAAAAAAGAAATTTTACTTGTATTATGTTTTGTGAAAACCCAAATAAAATTTTTATATTAAAAAAAAAAACAATTCAAGCAGAATGGGTCCCTACAATCATTTGTGAAGATGTCTGTGCAACATGGTGAAGAGAGAAAGGAAGAAACAAAGAACAACTACATGGAACATCCAGCCATACATCAAAAACATTTTGGAAGATGTAGAATGCAGTTTCCATGAGTTTCCGCAAGTAGGCATCACAAACTACTCCCAGGCTACTATATGAGGACATTATGCATTGCAAAGATCACTTGGAGATGGGAAATCCTTCTAATATAATCTACTAAATCCCCTGCATGGATTTCCCCTGTCACTAGGTAGGATAGATGGGGAAGAAGCTAACCCACCAGATTTTAAGAACTCAAACGAGTGGTCATACAAGCAGATCAGAACTCATTGGTAGCTTCACACTTTAATGAACAAGCTCACACATTCAATTCTGCAGCTACTAGCTACAAGAATCATGGTGGTGCAGTGGTTAAGAATGCAGTACTACAAGCTACTTTTGCTGACTGTCAGCTGCCTGCAGTTCAGCACTTTGATTTTTACCAGCTAAGGGTTGACTCAGCCTTCCATCCTTCTGAGGTCTATAAAATGAGGATCCAGATTGTTGGGGGCAATATGCTGACTTCTGTAAACCCCTTACAGAAGACTGTAAAGCACTGTGAAATGGTATATAAGTCTAAGTGCTATTGCTACTAAGATTGTTGGACAAGCAATAGCTCGACAAAACAGCCAGGGAAGTGATGAAAGCCTTGGAAACAGGCTCCTCATCAGTCAACAGGAGTGCTGTTTTACCACCATCAAGGAGTTAGAAAGCAAGGGCTGGGCAACACAATCAAATGACAGCTTTTGACTTAAAGCCAGCTATCAATGCACACCAATCAAAATCTAAAAAGCCACATACAATAGGCACTATAAATACCATACACATAGAACAGTTCACATTCTGTTTGAAAAAAGTTCTCTGAAAATGGGCTCCAGAACAAATCCAAAAGCTTGGAATACAAAACCTCTGCTCTTGGTGCCTGACCCATATTGGATTCTGCATGATAGATTATATTTCATTTCTTAATTAGAAGCATTCCCTGGGAGTGTTTCTGGTTTCTTACATATTTGGAAGGATTATGTATGTCTTGCTTAAATGAAAGTAGCAAAACAATCCTTTCTTATAACTCATCAATGCATTTTTGGAAGCAAATAACTTTTTCCTGAATGCAAATTTTTTGTAATAGGATCAAGGACCATTTGCAATGGAAGATAGCAAATTCAGAGCATTCAGAGAACTAGAGTACAACTAAATGTGACACTTAAGCTAAGGTTCTGTGTGACTTAAACCAAAAGCAACTCCAGGCACATGATGCTAAGATGAATTTTTGTACATCCCTAATACGGCCAGTTCATAATTACATGTTTTTAAATGTCACTGATATTTAAACATAGGAAAAAAACAATTAGAAAATAATATAATATAGAAATACCATGTAAAAATGATTGAACAAAGAATGACAATTGCAGAGAATATTCCTTATGCTACAAGCATCTTTAGTGGCATTTGAAAGGGAAAGGGAATGAGACCATAGCAGGGAAACAAAGCATATGGTTTCCATGCAGACATAGGCATCTGGTATCAAATGCAATGATGAAAAATAAAAGGTCAAAATGTACATTGTGACATTATAACACACAGCTTGCCTTTGCACACTTGTATCCTCGCTTTCAGTAGAATACATGTATCAAAGAGTTTGCATTGTGATCTCATAATATATGTTTTGTCAACTCTTCTTGGTCATATGTCTCCAGAAAGAATGGAATGTCAAGTACAACTGAAAGATAAATACAGAATTCAAAATGAGTTGTCTATTAGAATTATAGCTTTGGCTCAGTTCTCTTTTTTAAATCAAATTAATTTTGAATGGCATCTTGGTTGGTTTAATCGTCACAGCATGGATTGGGTCCATGGGTCACTTATTCATAAAAGGCTTAATATGCATTTCCTTGAAACATAGCCTAACAACAGCAGCAATTATAATAGAAGTAATCCTTCCATCTTTCCTTTATGCAGTTTTGTACTCAGGGGTGAGATTCAGTGTTTTTAACAACCAGTTCTGTGGGTGTGGCTTAACATGTGAGTGTGACTTGGTGGTCATGTGACTGGGTGGGCATGGCTTGGTGGTCATGTGACCGGCTGGGTGTGGCTTAGTGGTTATGTGACTGGGTGGATGTGGCCAGGTGGCCATGTGACTGGCAAATCAAATACAAGTGGTCCTCACTTAATGACTGGTTGCTTAGCAAGTGTTCTAATTTATGACTGACCTCCCAGAACTACTTGACCTGTTTCTGGAGTTTTGACAGCTATGCACACACACACACACACACACACAATTCTAACCGTGCTGGAGCAGGGGGTTGGACTAGAACAGGGGTTGCCAACCATTTGGACCTCAGGGACAAACTCATAATTTTAAATCCTAGGGACCACTAATATGAATTTTGACTGACAGTGACTTGCTGACATTGGTGGGAGAGAGAGAAAGAGATCTGATCTAACCTCTCTCTCTCCCTCCCTCCCTCCCTCCCTCTCTCTCTCTCTCTCTCACACACACACAGGCAGGGGTAGGATTCAAATTTCTTAACAACTAGTTCTTGGGCATGGCCTTATTTGTGGATGTGGCTTGGTGGTCATGTGACTGGCTGGGCATGGCTTGTATGCAAATATTATAAATATAATTTGTAAATATTGATTTTTTTATAAAAAAGAGCCACTTTTACCCAAAATCAGGCAAAGCAGGCAGGCAGATTGAATTGCTCACAGAATCACAGATTCATTCAGAGATCTATCTTTCTCTCCTTGGATACCTGCATTGAATAATAGAAGCTTCAGTACTAAGGAAGGTTCGGCTTTGCTTAAAAGCAGAACAGAAGATCTAAAGATTAGCTAGAAAGCAAGAAATCCAACCATTTCCTGCTTCCTAGCTAATCAAAATCTAATGGCAGAGCAGAAAAGCTGATGGTTGTGGGGGGGAAGGAAAAATAGCAACTTAGACAAGTTTGCCAGGTAAGGAGTGAGTGGGCGGGGAGAGTTACTGCGGGCCATGTGGGCGGCACAGCCTTGTGTTCCCGTGCAGCCTGAATTAATTGCTTTGGGGGGGTGCTCTGGGAGGGTAACATTTCTCTGCAGACCACCAAAATTTTCTCGCAGACCACCAGTGGGCCGCAGCCTACCAGTTGGCGACTACTGGACTAGAAGATGACCTCCAAGATCCCTTGCAGGCCAGCCCTAGATTGTTGTGCTATTTCAAAGAGTCTTCTGAAGCCAGGGTTTATGTCCTTCCTTCCTTGTTTTCCTCTCTCCCTCCCTCCCTCCCTCCATATATCCTGTTCCATACTAGCAGGCTTGTAGGCCTGCATTCCTATTGGTCTGGAAAAGCCGGGTCGTGATTGGACAAAACTAAGGGTTCTGTTTGGTTCTTATTCGGCTGCCGCAATTGGGTAAAACCAAGCGCGGCAAGCTCAAATGCATGTCATAGGCTGCCTAGCCGCAGCCAGCTCTATAAAAGGAGCTGCCTTGGCTGGGAGTCTTGTCTCAGTATCTGGTTTCCTAATAAACTATTTCGAGTCTCGTCTCTCCTTGGGACCCACCGCTCAGACTTAACACTGGCGATGAGGGTGGGATACTGAGACAACAGAGCTGACTAGCACGAGGCAGAGAGTGCATAGACAACCTGCAAGATGGCCAGCAGCGCTGTGCCACCTGCACCATTCAATCCAGCCAGTGAGGACTGGGAGTCCTACATTGATCATTTCCAAATGTTCTTGGAATCAAACAACCTGAAGGACGCCACTGGCAGCAAGAAGCAAGCGGTTTTTCTAACACACTGCAGATCCGCCATTTTTAAAATGGCCAAGGCGCTCGCGAAGCCAACAGACATCAAAACCATGGATTGGGATACCCTAGCTCCCATCCTCCGGAACCACTACACCCTGGCAGTGCCAATTCTCATCCATCAGCATGACTTTTACCAGAGGGATCAGCGCGAGGGTGAGAGCGTTGGAGAGTTCGTAGCCGACCTGAGGGACCTAGGAGGCTTGTGCGGATTCACCAATCTAGATGAGGCCATGCGTGACCGAGTTGTCCTCGGCCTGAAAGGCCCAACTCTCCAGAGCAGACTGATGGCTAAAGGAGACATCTCCCTCGCCAATGCCGTAGCCGAAGCCACCGCAGCCGAGGCCACCCGTAAGTCAGCGGCGCAAATGCAGCGTTCAAATGGAAATGACCGCCAACCCACCAGCGAGATGGAACCGCACCAGACAAACACACAGCATCCACCCACCATGGCGACATCGAATCTCCCTCTGACAGCGAAGAGGAAGAAATTCACAGACTTCAGTCGGAACGCGAGCGATGAGACCGGCGCGGTCATAAGTCGAGTTACCATTGTGCCGGCTGTGGAGGAAATCATCCACGTTCCAAATGCAAGTTCCTGGACGCTGTTTGCCGTTTTTGCGAAAAACGAGGGCATATTGCCAAAGTATGCCGTAACAAATGAAATTCCAGCCCCTGACGACGGGGAAACAACCCAAGAAGAAGAGATGGCACCCCCACCATAAACCGGGACCGCCATAATGACAGCCGATGGAACCGGGACAGCCAACCCAGGAAGTTCATCGAGGCACCCAGAAGAGAAGAAACGCACTAAACAGTCACCATTGGCCACGCTTCATTAATAGACGCACGAAAGATACGTGTAGAGATCAACATCGAAAATCAGCCTTGCAGCATGGAGGTAGACTCTGGTTCCTCCCTCTCTATGATCAAAAGACTAATTCCCAGCATCCGCCACCAAGAGCTTAGTGACCAGAAGCTAATATTAAGAGACTATCAAGGTAATCGCATTCCGGTCGTTGGCACTGGACATTTTCAAGTCTCGTTCAGAAACCACACCACCATCCTACCACTCATAATCATCGATAAAGACAGACCCATCCTACTTGGATTGCAGTGGTTCTCACCGTTGGGGATCGAGATGGCAGGCATCAACCACACAGAAGACGGAAACTGGGAAACAACGCTCATCCAGGACTTCCAAGAAGTCTTCAGTGAACATCTAGGCAAGTACAAGGGGTCCCCTATCTCCTTTAATCTCAGCCCTGACATTGCTCCCATCCGTCTCAAGTGCCTTTTGCACTCAAGCCTAAAATAGACAAACAATTAGACAAACTAATAGTGCAAGGCATGTTAGAACCCATTGATCATGCCCATTGGGAGATCCCAATTGTCACCCCCATCAAACCCGATGGCTCCCTGAGAATTAGTGGTGACTACAAGGCCACCCTCAACCACGCATTGCAGCAGAGCACCTACCTGGTGCCAGTAGTCCAACATCTCCTGCACTCACTAGGTGGGTGGCAAGTTCTTTGCAAAGCTCGACCTGGCCCAAGCTTATCAACAACTGCCAGTCGATGCTGAAACCGCCAAAGCCCAAACAATAGTGACACATAGAGGGGCGTTCAAATGTAACCGGCTCCAGTTTGGAGTCAGCATCACACCGGGCATTTTTCAAAGTCTAATGGAGAGATTGTTGCAGGGAATTAAAGGAGTTGTACCCTATTTTGACGACATCCTGGTAGCGGCCCTTACCAAAAAACAATTGGAAAAATGACTGAGGGCGGTCCTACAGAAATTCAAAGACGCTGGCCTCAAGGTGAAAAAGGAAAAGTGCCAATTATCCACTGAATTTCTTGGCTACCTCCTTGACAAACAAGGAATTCACCCCACAGATAAAAAATTGAAAGCCATCAAAAACACCCCCAGACCAAAGAACAAAACGGACCTCTAAGCCTTCCTCAGACTCATTAATTTCTATAACATTTTTCTACCCCAGAAAGCAACTGTCGCAGAACCTCTGCATAGACTCCTTGATAAAAAGGCTTCCTGGATATGGGGACGGCAAGAAGAGCACGCTTTTCACTAGATAAAAAACCTTTTGACTTCAGACGCAGTCCTCATGCAATACAATGAAACGCTACCTCTGACTGTTACTTGCGACGCATCGCCTTTCGGGGTTGGCGCCATCCTGAGCCACGTTTTACCAAATGGAACGGAAGCCCCCATTGCATTGTTTTCCAGAACATTGTCCAAGCCCAAGAGGAACTATAGCCATCTGGACAAAGAAGCCCTCGCCATCGTTTCAGCAGTAAAGAGATTCCACGAATACATTTATGGTAGGACATTTTCCATTATTACAGACCATAAGCCCCTATTTGGCATATTGGCGGGTGACAAACCCACTCCACACATCTTGTCACCTAGAATGACAAGATGGTCTGAATTTCTTGCCGCTTATAATTACAAATTGATACATCGCCCTGGCAAGACAATCTCGCACACTGATGCCTTAAGCCGCTCCCCCTTGCCAGACTTGCAAGAGGACCCATCACCCACATTACCAGTCTTACAAATTGAAATGATCCCCATGCCACCAGTAACCGCACAAGACATCGCCCATGAAACTAGGAAGGACAGACGCTTGGCACGAGTTCTCAGCTGGGTGGAGAGGGGATGGCCAGAAACCGAGCCAAACGAACTTTTTAAACTGTTTAAAAACCGGCAAACTGAACTCTTTTCGCAAAAAGGTTGCATGTTGTGGGGAGACCGGGTAGTAATACCAGAGACACTACAGAAAAAAGTTTTAGACTTGCTGCATGACGGGCACCCTGGTATTGTGCGCATGAAAGCCCTGGCCAGGAGCTATGCTTGGTGGCCAGGCATGGACAAGCAAATTGAAACCTGGGTCGCCACTTGTAACAGATGCCAAGAGACTCACTCGGCTCCCCCTAAGGCCCCACCATTAGAATGGGAAACACCCAGAGGCCCTTGGTCGCGCATCCATATTGACTTCGCAAGGCCAACCAAGGGGCACACCTTCTTAATCACTGTTGACACCTATTCAAATTGGCTCGAGGTGAGCACAATGAAGACAACCACCACAGAAGCTGTCATCAAGAAATTAAATAGACTTTTTGCAACGCATGGTCTGCCAGATGTTATCGTTTCTGACAATGGGCCACAATTTACCGCCTTAGCTTTTGAACAATACTTGGCAGACCGCAGCATCCGACACGCATTGACATCGCCAGCTCACCCGGCGGCGAATGGTAGAGCTGAACGCATGGTTCAATTTACAAAAAAAACTCTGCACAAAATGGAACATGGCAACATCCACGAGAAGATCACCAGGATGCTTCTTCTACAACATATCACACCAAATACCACCACCAACAAGAGCCCAGCAGAGCTATTAATGGGCAAAAGACTCAGGTCACCTCTAGTCCGCCTGCACCCTGCTTACGCTCTAGAAAAAAACCCTGGTTCCAGCAGCAAGCACCGCGCCTTCAAGGTAGGAGACACTGTATTTGCCAAAAACTTTACAGGGGACCCACTTTGGATCCCTGCAAAAATCACCCAAGTCACAGGCCCCTGCTCCTACTGGCTTGAGACCACCGATGGGAGGTCGTGGAAACATCATATTGACCAGCTAAGATCCAGGCTGGCCGCTTCCCCCCTCATAGACTCTAACCAAGAAATCAGAGGGGGGGGAACCTCAAGTTCAGAAAATGAACAAACATCTGTACAAGTAGAACACCCCCCACAGACATTAAACAAAAACCAACAATACTTACCAGCCAGAAGGGAGTCGTGGCAGACAGGCACTTCGCCTGGAAGCAGTGGCCGGACAAGCTCCACCAGCCCAGAGAGCCTAGGTGGGAGCAGCAGAGCAAACGACTCAACCGACCCGGAATCACCAGGTGGGAGTCGCCGCCAGAGGACCAGCTCACCCTTCCAAGCAGTTCCATCTTGCAGCTTGAGAGCGACGCAGAGCCCATCCGAACCCGATGGTGAACAGAGACACTGTGAACTGTGCAAGTCTAGTAGGCAGGTACGAAGACCCGCCTACTTGTGTGATTACGTTACCCCACCCCTTGGATGGAACCAAGAGGGGAGGGGTGTTCCATACTAGCAGGCTTGTAGGCCTGCATTCCTATTGGTCCGGAAAAGCCGGGCCGTGATTAGACAAAACTAAGCATTCTGATTGGTTCTTATTCGGCTGCCGCAATTGGGTAAAACCAAGCGCGGCAAGCTCAAATGCATGTCATAGGCTGCCTAGCCGCAGCCAGCTCTATAAAAGGAGCTGCCTCGGCTGGGAGTCTTGTCTCAGTATCTGGTTTCCTAATAAAGAGCTGTTGTCACTATTTTGAGTCTCGTCTCTCCTTGGGACCCACCGCCCAGACTTAACATATCTATTCATATATCTCATTCATTTTCTTTCTTTCTTTCTTTCTTTCTTTCTTTCTTTCTTTCTTTCTTTCTTTCTTTCTTTCTTTCTTTCTTTCTCTATCTTTCTGTCCCTTCCTTCCATCCCCCTTTCTTTGTCTATCCCTTTTCTGCCTTTCTCTTCCTTTCTCCCCCATTTCTTTCTTTCCCTTTTCTTTCTTTACTTTCTTGTCTGTTCCTTCTCTCTTCTCTTCTCTCTCTCTTTCCTCTCTTTCTCTCTCTCTTTCCTTCTCTCTCTCTCTTCCCCTCTCTCTATCCCTTTCCTAACCTATCTACCTATTTTCTGCCCAGGCAGGCCTGGACTAATCTGTCAAAGGCCTGGGCTAATCCTGCAATGCTGCCCATTCTCCCTTCACCAGTCACACACATCCCCCCATTTCCCCTTTCAGAGGACCTGGCCCTTAATCTCCCCATTTCCTTCACCACAAATGCCTCTTTCATTGTCCCATGGCCTTCCTCCTGTGGCTGGTTGCCAGGGAAGGCAAGCCAGGGCTGAGCCATTTTCGTTGCCAGGCTCCTTGACAGCCAACATCACTATTGTCATGAATGCAACTGCCACATGTTTTTTTCACTGCAGCTGGACCTCTGGCTTTGCTTGCTCCATTTCTCCAATATGCTGCTGTGGCTGCATTCTAGCCACCAGCCATGCAGGTCCACCCCATTGAGCCCACTGCACCAGAAGGACTTGCTCAAGCAAGTCCAAGTGGAGCAGTGCAGCAGTCAATGGGGTGAGCCTGCATGGCCAGCACCTAGAACATGGGGCAGTGGCGCATTGGAGAAGCAGGGCAAGCAAAGCTGGAGGTCAGTAATTTTCACTGCAAGAAGCCTCCAGGTGCCGCATCTTTTTTTTTTTTTGGTGCAGCTGGAGTCCAGCTGCACCGAAAAAAACACATGGTGGCTGCAGGCATTCATGACAAGGGCAACAAGAAGCCTCTAGATGCCGTGTCTTTTTGCCATTTCTTTGCTGGCTGGAACCGAGCCAGGAGCAGCAGCTGGAGGATTCTCCTGCCAGCAAAGAGATGGCGGTTGGAGGCTTCTTGGCAGGGGGATAGGGACACATCGAGACTTGGAAGGCTGCTCCTGCACCCTGCCTATCCCTTTTTGGTCCCTCCCTCTGCATCAAAATACCTTAAAGGGACAGGCTGGGGTGGCTGCCTTCTGAGCAGCAGTGGAGCAAAGTGAAGGGAGGCAGAAAAGTTCACCCAGTTCTTCTCCTCCTTCTCGGGCATACACAGAGCAATGCATCTCATGGTGCCACAGGGACTCGTCCATGCGCCATCTCCTCACAGAAAGTTCCAGCCTCACTTGTGCACAAATAAGATTGGGACCTTTTGTGAGGAATGGCATGTGGGCTATCGGCTTGGTTCTGGATGCCACGAAGCAGCAGCTGGTACTCACCATCCTGTTCTTCACACTGGGGTGCACCTCATTGCCTGCTGTGCCAGAGTGGTGGTGCAGGCTGGAGGGGAGCCCAGTGCCTCTCAGCCCTGGCTTGCCTTCCCTGATGCTATGCCACCCAGCTGATGCAGGCCCGGGTGGCATAGCATCATGCTCCCTGGTCACTCCTCCTCGCTCCTAGCAGGCAAGGCCCAGCAGCTGCAGAGAATCCAGGTGAGACCCAAGCAGCAACAGGTCAGCCTTGGCTTGCCTTCCTCTTAGCCAGCAGCAATCCAGGCAAGTGCGGGGGAAGCTTGCTACGACTCAAGCACTGAGGGTGGCTGTAGCATGGCAGTGGCAGCCTAGGCCAGCCCGGGAGTCACGACTCAGTTGGGGCTTGTGGCGGTGTTGGCAGCAAGGGTCAGGGTGGCAGTGGCAGCATGGCGGTGGCAACCTAGGCTGGCCCAGGAGTCAGGACTCAACCAGTGCTTGTGGCAGTAGTGGTGAGGGCAGAGGTGGCGGCATGGCAGTGATGGCCAATCTATTGATCTTTTATTACAAAACTTAATCTATTTCATTGCCATGTCTTTTTATCTAGCCATTGATAAAATCCCATATCATATAAAATTGTTTATCTTCTTGTTCTCTAATTTTAAATGTCAATTTACTCATTTCAGCACAGTCGATGATTTTCTTAATAATTTCCTCCTGCATAGATATTTTTCCAATTCTAAGCAAATACAATTCTAGCTGCTGTTCAAAAATTTACAATCAAATATTTCAATTCTTTACTGTATATTTCCAGTATAATTTCCAATAAAAATGTCTCTGTTTTAAAGTCTATGTATTGTTTTATCATTTTTCCAACCATGTGTGGATTTTAGTCCAATATCTTTTTGCGTCCGAACATGTCCACCACATATGTTAATATGAACCAGGTACCTGATGACATTTCCAACATTTATCCGATTTGTTCTTAAACATTCTCGCAATTCTCATCGGGGGTAAGTGCCACCTGTAAAACATCTTATACAAATTTTCTTTATAAGCAGTTGACATTGTCGTTTTATAATTTTGAGACCACAATTTTTGCCATTTCCCTAAATCAATCCCATATCCAAAAATTTTCCTCCAAGCAATCATCGTTTCTTTAACTTGTTCTTCCTCTAATTTAAATTCAATAAATGTCCATAGTTTTTTTAATTACCTTTTCATCAGTACCTATCAAAATTTTATCTAAATCAGTCATATAAATCTTCTGTTTTAAGATCTTTATCAAATCTAGATTGTATTTGTCATATGAAAACCAATTCATTTTTATACCTTGTTCTTCCAACACTTGCATAGATTTAAGTTCACCCTTTTCATTCAATATCTCACCATATCGGTTTGTTCCTTTTTATATGTTATTGGATAAGAAAAAGCTTCGATAGCAGATATCCATCATGAAATTTTTAAATAATATTGCTTTCTTATCTTCTCCCAGTTTAAAAACAACGTCTCTTGAATATAATGTCTTCTAAAATACCCCTGTGGTTTAGTTCCCTTGTACCAGAGGAAAGCATGCCATCACAACAGCAAGTCATGTTCTTTTAAGGTCAGTAATCTTAATGTTATCCATTCCTTTACCCACATCAAGTTTGTCACCTGATAATATAATTCCCAATTGGGCAAAGCAAATCCTCCTCTTGTTCTTGCATCTTGTAACAGTTTAAGTTTTATTCTTGCTTTCTTTCCCTGCCAAATGTATTTTAACACTTATTTTATTTAGATCTTCAAAAAACTCTTTCCTTAATCTAATTGGAATTGTCTGGAATAAATATAAAATTTTTGGCAATTGTAGATATTGTAGATATTCTCCCAATCAATGATAATTGCAAATTTCCCCATTTTATCAAATCTGTCACAATCTGCTGTTTGAATTTAAGATAGTTATCCTCCTTCAGTGTGCTACATCTTGGTGTAATGTAAATACTTAACCTTATTTGTGACCTGGATTTCCAAGACTTCCTCTAACTCTTTATTTCGTCTTGCTAATATGTTCTTTGTTAATATCTTTGTTTTATCTTTATTTATTTTCAAACCTCCTACTTTTCCATATTCTTTTTTTTGTAAACAATTTTATTGGTTTTTAAAGACAAACAAAACAAACGAAACATAAAAACATCCAGCTTTCTTCCATAAATATACAAGCAGTGTGTCGGTTAGTTTACCAATTTTTTGTGCATCCATTTCGTAGTCTCAATTACAATTACATCACATAATAACTCATATTATCAATCAAAGATTAAATACTCTAGTATCATTATTAAACAATCATTTGACTATAATTTTATTCATTCATACTTTGTGAGATAACTATAATTTACTTAGTTTATTTTATAACAATTCATATAGTCCTACCCGATCTATCCTAAAAACATTTTATAGATATGATATTGAAAAAAAATAAAATATGTCTTTATATATTCGTTATTTTCTGAAATTCTAGATATTCTATTATTGTGTAAAATTATCTAACCCTTGATAGAAAAGGTCCCAAATTTTATAAAATTGTTTATCCTCTTGTTTTCTAATTTCAAATGTCAATCTACTCATTTCAGCACATTCCAATATTTTCTTAATAATTTCTTCCTGCGATGGTATTTTCTCATTTTTCCAATTTTTAGCAAATACAATCCTAACCGCTGTTAACACATTTGCAATCAAGTATTTCAATTCTTTACTGTATGTATCAGGTAAAATTCCCAATAAAAAAAATCTCTGGTTTCAAGTCTATATGTTTCTTTGTCATTTTTTCCAACCACATGCGAATTTTAGTCCAGTGTTTTCTAGCATCTTCACAAGTCCACCACATATGGTAATATGAGCCAGGTATCTGATGACATTTCCAGCATTTTTCAGATTTATTCTTGAATATTCTTGCTATTCTTGTCGGGGGGAGGTGCCACCTGTAAAACATCTTATACAAATTTTCTTTATATGCTGTTGACATTGTCATTTTATAATTTTGAGACCACAATTTTTGCCATTTCTCTAAATCAATCCCATATCCAAAATTCTTCCTCCAAGCAATCATTTTTTCTTTAACTTGCTCTTCCTCTAGTTTAATTTCCAATAAGTAACCATATAATTTTTTAATCACCTTTTCATCAGTACCTGTCAAAATCTTATCTAAATCTGTCAATTTATCATAAAATCCTTCTGTTTTAAAATCTTCATCATACCTTGAATGTATTTGTGCATATGAAAACCAATTCATCTTTATACCTTGTTCCTCTAATTTTTGCAATGATTTAAGTTCACTCTTTTCATCCAATATTTCCCCATATCTAACTGTTTGTTCCTTCTTATATATTATAGGATAAGAAAAAGCTTCAATAGTCGATAACCAAACTGGAATTTTCAAATAACATTGTCTTTTAATCTTCTCCCAGTTTAACCACAAAGACTCCCGTATATGATGTCTTCTAAAATAGCCCTGTGTTTTAGATACCTTATACCATAAAAAAGCATGCCAACTCAACAACAAGTCATGTCCTTCTAATGTCAACAATCTAGTCTTTCTTAATATTATCCATTCCTTAACCCACATCAAATTTGCAGCTTGATAGTACAACTCCCAATTAGGCAGACCATATCCTCCTCTAGTTCTAGCATCTTGTAAAAGTTTTAGCTTTATTCTCGTTTTCTTGTCTTGGCATATATACTTCAACACAATTTTATTTAAATCTTCAAAATAGTCTTTTCCAAGCCTAATTGGTATTGTTTGAAACAAGTATAAAATTCTGGGTAGGATATTCATCTTGATTGTTGAAATTCTCCCTATTAATGACAATTGTAGATTTTCCCATTTCATCAAATCTAACGCTATCTGTTGTTTGAGTTTAATATAATTGTTCTCTTTTAATGTACTACATCTTGGTGTCAAGTGTATTCCCAAATACTTAACCTTATTCATAACTTGAATTTTCAATAGATCTGCCAGTTCTTCTCTTTGTCTTAGTAGCATATTCTTTGTCAAAATCTTTGTTTTATCTTTGTTTATTTTCAAGCCAGCCACCTCACCATAAGTCTCTATCTTTTCCAATAATTTTGGAGCTGTTTCTAAAGGGTCTTCCAAAATAAAGGCCAAATCATCCGCAAAGGCTTGCAATTTAAATTCTTCCTTTTTAATTTTCATTCCTTTTATGCCTTTATCATCTCTAATATTTCTATTCAGCACTTCCAAAGTTAATACAAATAGCAAAGGTGATAGTGGGCATCCTTGTCTTGTACCTTATCTTATATTGATAGAATCTGTAAATTCTCCCTCTATCATTACCTTTGCAGTTTGCTTATAGTATATAGCTTCTATTGCTTGAATATATTTTCTGGCGAAACCCATCTGTTCCAATAATAGTAACATAAATCTCCAATTCACATTATCAAATGCCTTTTGCGCATCTAAGAATATCAAAGCCATTTGCTTTTCAGGATGTGCCTCATAATATTCCGAAGTGTCCAAGATTACTCTCATGTTGTCTTTAATTTGTCTCTTTGGCAGAAATCCATTTTGATCTGGATGAATAAAATTATTTAAGTATTTTTTAAGTCTTTCTGCCAAAATTGAAGCAAATATTTTATAGTCTGCATTTAGTAAAGAAATAGGTCTATAATTCTTAATTTGCAATGGATCAGCCTCTTCTTTTGGAATAAGTGTGATATAGGCTTCTGACCATGTTTTAGGTATCTTCTTCTTTGCCATAATTTCATTCATGACTTCTAACAATGGAAGGCTCAGCGATTCTTGTAGTGTTTTATAAAATTCTGCCAGAAGCCCATCTGGACCCGGTGCTTTTCCATTATTTTGCTTCTTGAGTGCTTCAGTTAGTTCCATCATTGTTATATTACTTTCTAACATTTTTTCAGTCTCTTTAGGTATCTTAGGTAGGTTAGCATTCTGTAAATACTGTTTTACTCTTTCCTCATCAATATTCTCTTGCTTATATAGTTGCCCATAGAAGTCTCGAATAATTTCCTTTTTCTCTTTATTGCCATAGCAAACTTGGCCTTGATCATCTATTAACTGTGGTATTTTCCTTGATTCTTTCTCCTTTCTCAATTTATATGCTAACCACCTACCTGGTTTATTTGCATCTTCAAAATAATTCTGTTTAGCACTTCTAATTTTCTGTGCCAATTCTTCTTTCTCTATTTGACCCATTTTATGTTTAATTATGTCCAACTTTAGTTTAATGTCTTTTTTCTGTGGCGTTTTCTTTTTCAAGTCTTTTATGCTCATCTTCTAAAACTTTAGTGGCTTGCCTTTTCCTTATGTTCTTTTTCCTTATATAGTCTATTATCAAGCCTCTAGCATATGCCTTCATTGTGTCCCAAACATTCTGAATTGAAGTATCTTCTTTTTTATTTTCTCTAAAAAAGAAGGCCAATTCTTTCTCCATCCATTGTGTAAAGTCTTTTTCCTTTAAAATAGTATTGTTTAACATCCATCTCGGTCTTCTTTTTTGTCCTTTCCGTTTGATTGTCATTGGATTGTGATGTGCCCAAGTACTTGTTTCAATGTTTGTTTCCTGAATGTTAGATATTAGTTCTGTTGAGATCCAAATCATATCTATTCTGGACCATGCTAAGTGTCTATTTGAATAAAAAGTAAATTATTTAATTTTAGGATTTCTTTCTCTCCATATATCTTTTAAATTTATTTCATCTATCATTTAAAAAAAAAGATTTAGGGAGAGTCTTTCTGTTTTGCTTTGTTGTTGTTGTTGTATGGTCCAGTTTATTGTCTACAATCCCATTGAAATCTCCCATCATAGCTATATTAACACAGTCCAGTTCAATTATTTTCATATGTAGTTTTTTGTAAAATTCTTCTTGTTTATCATTCGGAGCATAGATTGCAATCAGGAGTGTTTTCATATTATTGTCCATTATTTCCACCATTAATACTCTTCCATCTTCATCAGTATGAATCAATTTTGCTGGGATAGTCTCTTTAATGTATAAAACCACTCCTCTTTTCTTACATTGAGTCAATGAAGTAAATATTTTCACTAATTTTGGCTGTACCAACAATTGTTCGTATTGTTTTTTAATATGTACTTCTTGTAAACAAATTATATCAAATTTTAATTTCTCTAATTTGTGAAAAAATTTCCTTCTTTTAACATCTGAATTAAGTCCATTTATATTCATTGTAATCAGTTTTTTCTCTTCCATGATTATATTTTGTAATTAGGTTTGGCAGCTCTCGTAGATTTTGGTTCACGTTGTTCTTTGATCTCCACCTGTCCACCTACTGCGCCTTCTTCTTTTTCAGTCTCCATTTGGTCTTTGAATTCAATTAATGAAATCTCTTTTTCCACCACTTCCTTTCTCCTTCCAAAAAATTCTGCATAGAATAGTTCTGCTTTCTCAATTGAATCAATTCTATGTCTCTGTTCTTGCCATGTAAACATTAGTCCTTCTGGAATTAGCCATCTATAATTCACCTCTTTTTTCAATAACATTTTAGTCAGGAATCGGTATTCTCTTCTCATCTCTCTCAGTCATCTAGGCATTTGTTTTAAAACCACAATTTCCTTGCCTTTGTATTTCAACATTTTCTCTCTTCTCCACTTGTAATATTTGAGTTTTAATGGGTTTTTTTGTAAATCTGATGTGAACTTCTCTTGGTAGATTGTTTCTCATCGCATATCTTGTAAAGACTCGGTATACCTCATCTACTCCATCCATCATCTTCTCCTCTGTTATTTCCAAAGCTTCAGCCAGTATTTTTATTATTATCGCAGCTAGATTTTGTCATTTTTCTTCCTCTATATTTTGAAATCTGAGATAAAATTCTGATCTGTCCATCTCCCATTTCAACATCCCACTTTTATCTTGTTCAACCACTGTTAATCTGGTATCAATGTCTCCAATCTTTTTATCTCTTTGTTTATCTTCTTCTTCAATTTTTTGGAATCTCTCATCATACTTCGCCATCATTTGTTGGATATTTTCAATTTTTTCATCGGTCTTCCCTGTTCTTTGTTCAATGTTCTCTATTCTTTGTTCAATCGTGTCTGATTTTGTCTTAAGATCTTGGATTCCTTGCATAATCATCTGTAGAGTGACTTTTTCTTGTTCTTTATCTTGCTTTAACGTCGTCTGAATTAAATATTGTCCTCCAGGTGGTGGGGAGGCGGAAGTGGAAGTTGAGGCACCAGAAGGTATGAGTTTCCTACTCATTTTGAACTATTCAAAATCTTCTAGTTCTTTTAAACCTTAATCCAATTAGTGGAGTAACCAATTATAATCCAAGGTGGGAAATAAAAGTGGTAAAAAGTAAAAAGCCCAATGGTAGTAAAAAAGAGAAAAAAGGAAAAAGAAAATTCTTCAGGTTCTTCTGAACCTTAATCCAATTATAAATAGTCAATTGTGATCCAAAAAAAGGAGATAAAAATAATAAAAAGAAAAAAAAGCCCAATAATAATATAAAAAGAATGAGAGAAAAAAATTTTCAGGTTCTTCACACCTTAATCCAATTAAGAGGTCTCAAGAATAAAAATAAAGAAAAAAAAAACACAAAAATAAACCAAAAGTATAGATGGAAAAAGCAAAAATCCCAATGAAAAAAGAAAAGGAAAGGATTTAGAGGCTTTCCCTTTAAAATAAAAAGCAAAAATAGAAATATTACAAAGAAAAAAGATTTTTTTTTAAAAAAAGGAAGAGAGTACAGTAGAGCTGGTTAGGAGGGGTGACACAACTAAAAATTAAAAAGAACACACTGCACTTTATTTAATTATCCAAGGCTCTTGTTATAGTTCTCTTCTCCACAAACTTCAAAGCCAAGCTTCAATTGTTGATAGAAATCCAGAAGAACACCTGTCATAACACTCTCCCGTGCTCTTCCCTCTATCTTATCAAATTGCAGTGTCCTTGAAAGAAAGTCTTTCACAGTTCTCTCAACTTTAACTAAAATATTTTCAAGCCTCTAGTTGGCAGTGTTAAAAAGTTTCACTTTCCCACTCCTTTCTCAGACAAAACGTAAAAAAAAAGGAGAATATATATATATATATGTATATATATATATGTGTGTGTGTGTGTATATATATATATACACACACACATATATTTTTCATATATATATGAAAAATAACTAAAGGGAGCCTCTAATCTAAAAAGTTAAAAAATCAAAAAGGGGAGAAAAAACAATAGATATATATAAAAGAAAAACCAGTCCAGTTAACAAATGCTAATTGCAATAGAAATCCAGTAATAAAGAAAGTAAAAAAGTAAAAAGCCAAGCCTCACTTTGACGTTTCCCTTTAAAAACCGCCGCTTATTCAGTTCTGTCAAAACTTTTACAGATTTCTTCTTATTCTTAGGGTGTCCTTTCAAATCTCAGAATATTGGTAAAAAAAAAGTTCTCACCGAGCCGACACACTTTCTTTTTTCAGCCTCTTCCGTTCTGGAGCTGTCCCAACTTCACAGCTTTGATGGCTGCCTCTCCGCCACTGGCAAAAGGGCTTCTCCTGAATCAACCAGGGACTTTGCGGTGTCCCTGGGATCCACAAGATGTGCCCTTCACTATCACCATCTCTACGGGATGGTTTAGGTCTGTTTGGACCGACCGGCGGAGAAGATATCGGCTGCAGTCTCAGAGCCCCGAGATTGCAAGCCGTATCATCGTGACGTCAGCTCCACCCTCTCTTACTTTTCCATATTCTTCTATCCTTTCTATTAATTTAGGTGCTGTTTCCAGTGGGTCCTCTAATATAAATACCAGCTCATCTTCAAAGGCTTGCAATTTGTACTCTTCCTTTTTCATTTTCATTCCTTTTATTTCTTTTTCTTCTCTAACATTCCTATTCAGCACTTCCAATGTCAACACAAACAACAGAGGTGACAGTGGACAGCCTTGTCTAGTCCCTTTTCTTATATCTATAGAATCTGTTAACTCTCCATTTATCATAACCTTTGCAGTTTGCTTATAATATATCGTTTCTATGGCTTGAATAAATTTTTTACCAAAGCCCATTTGTTCCAGTTGTAGTAACATAAATCGCCAACTCACATTATCAAAGGCTTTCTGTGCATCTAAAAACATCAGAGCCCTTTGCTTTTCAAGATGTGCCTCATAATATTCCAAAGTATCCAGAATTATTCTCATATTATCTTTAATTTGTCTTTTTGGCAGAAATCCATTTTGATCAGGATGAATAAAGTTATTTAAATGTTTTTCAGTCTTTCTGCCAAAATTGAAGCAAAGATTTTATAGTCTGAATTTAATAGGATCTATTAAAACTATAATCTATAGTTTTTAACTTGCTGTGGGTCTGTGTCTTCCATCGGTCTAAGTGTAATGTATGCTTCTGACCATGTTTTGGGTATTCTCTTCTTTGACATAACTTCATTAATAACTTCTAGTAATTGAAGATTCAGCGTTTCCTGAAATGTCTTATAAAATTCTGCTGGCAAACCATCTGCCCTGGTGCTTTTCCAATGTTTTGTTTTTTTTAAGCTTCTGTTAGTTCCATCATCATTATGTTCCCTTCTAACATTATTTCAATGACTTTGGGTATCTGGGGTAAATTCGCTTTCTGTAAATATTGCTTAATTCTTTCTTCTTGAGTGTTCTCTTGATAATACAATTTTCCATAATAATTTTGTATTTTTTTTTTCTCCGCATTTCCATAGCAGACATGTCCTTGTTCATCTATTAATTGATTTATCCTTCTTGATTCTCTTTCCTTTCTCAATTTATTTTTTTTAATAAAATGTTATTGTTTTTTAAGACAAACATAGACAAACAAAACATTAAAATATCAAGCCATCTTCCATATATATATACATATAGTATGTCGGTTGGTTTACAAATTGTTTTGTGTTTCCACTTCGTAATCTTCAGTTTCAATTACATTGTATATATTTGTATTGTATTGTCAATCAAATATTCCTAAATACATTAATATCATTATTAATACATCATTTGACTATACTATTATTCATTCATGTTTTACAAGATAATCCATATTTTATTTAATTTGTTTTGTGACAGTTCAGATCATCTCAGATCTATCCTACACTCATTTTGTAGATATAATTTAAAAAATATGTTTTTATATATTCATTATGTTCTAAAAGTCTACATATTTCATTACCATGTTTTATTGTCTAACCATTGATAGCATAGAACCCAAATTTTATAAAATGGTTTATCTCTTGTTCTCTGATTTCAAATGTCAATCTACTCATTTCAGCATATTCCATTATTTTCTTAATAATTTCCTCCTGTGATGGTACTTTCTCATTTTTCCAGTTTTTGGCAAATACAATCCTAGCCGCTGTTAACACATTTACAATCAGATATTTCAATTTTTTACTATATATTTCAGGTAAAATTCCCAGTAAAAATATCTCTGGTTTCAAGTCTATATGCTTTTTTGTCATTTTTTCCAACCATGTGTGGATTTTAGTCCCATATTTTTTGGCATCTGCACAAGTCCACCACATATGGTAATATGAGCCAAGTACTTGATGACATTTCCAACATTTTTCGGATTTATTCTTGAACATTCTTGCTATTCTTGTTGGGGGGAAATGCTACCTGTAAAACAATCTTATACAATTTTTCTTTATATGCTGTTGACAATGTCATTTTATAATTTTGAGACCACAATTTCTGCCATTTTTCTAGATCAATCCCATATCCAACATACTTCCCCCAAGCAATCATTGTTTCTTTAACTTGTTCTTCTTCTAGTTTAACTTCTAATAAATATCCATACAATTTTTTAATCACCTTTTCATCAGTATCTGTCAAAATCTTATCTAAGTCAGTCAGTTTATCATAGAAACCTTCTGTTTTAGCATCTTTATCATACCTTGAATGTATTTGCGCATATAAAAACCAATTCATCTTTATACCTTGCTCTTCTAATTTTTGCATAGATTTAAGTTGACCCTTTTCATTTAATATTTCACCATATCTAACTGTTTGTTCCTTTTTTGTATATTATAGGAAAAGAAAAAGCTTCAATAGTCGATGGCCAGACTGGAATTTTCAAATAACATTGCCTTTTAGTCTTCTCCCAGTTTAACCACAGAGACTCCCGTATATATATAATGTCTTCTAAAGTACCCCTGTGTTTTAGTTCCTTTATACCATAAAAAAGCATGCCACCCCAACAATAGATCATGTCCTTCTAGTGTCAACAATCTAGCATTTCTTAATGTTATCCATTCCTTAACCCACATCAAATTTGTACAACTCCCAATTAGGCAAACCAAATCCTCCTCTTATTCTAGCATATTGCAAAAGTTTTAATTTTATTCTCACTTTCTTACCTTGCCATATGTATTTCAACAGAATTTTATTTAAATCTTCAAAATAATCTTTTCCAAGCCTAATTGGAATTGTTTGAAACAAATATAAAATTCTGGGTAATATATTCATCTTGATTGTTGAAATTCTCCCTATTAATCACAGTTGTAAATTTTACCATTTCACCAAATCTAGACCTATCTGCTGCTTAAGTTTAATATAGTTATTCTCTTTTAGTATACTACATCTTGCTGTCAAATGTATCCCCAAGTACTTGATCTTATTCATGACCTGGATTTTTAATACATCCACCAGTTCTTCCTTTTGTCTTGATAACACATTCTTTGTCAAAATATTTGTTTTTTCTTTGTTTATTTTCAAACCAGCCACCTTCCCATATACCTCTACCTTTTCTATCAATTTTAATGCTGTTTCTAGTGGGTCTTCTAAGATGAAAACCAGATCATCTGCAAATGCTTGAAATTTAAATTCTTCTTTTTAAATTTTCATCCCTTTTACGTCCTTTTCTTCTCTAATATTTCTGTTTAGCACTTCCAAGATTAACACAAACAACAAAGGTGAGAGTGGGCACCCTTGTCTTGTTCCTTTTCTTATATCAATAGAGTCCGTTAATTCTCTCTATCATTATCTTTGCTGTTTGTTTATGATATATAGCTTCTATTGCTTAGATGAATTTTTTACCAAAACCCATCTGTTCCAGCTGTAATAACATGAATCACCAATTCACATTGTCAAATGCCTTCTGTGCATCTAAGAATGCTAAAGCCATTTGTTTTTCAGGGTGAGCCTCGTAGTATTCCAAAGTGTCAAAAATTACTCTCATATTGTCTTTAATTTGTCTCTTTGGCAGAAATCCATTTGGGTCAGAGTGAATAAAATTATTTAGGTATTTTTTAAGTCTTTCTGCCAATATTGAAGCAAAAATTTTATAATCTGCATTTAGTAGGGAAATCGGTCTGTAATTCTTGATTTGTAATGGGTCGGCTGCCTCTTTTGGGATAAGTGTAATATAAGCTTCTGACCATGATTTAGGTATCTTCTTCTTTGACATAACTTCATTCATAACTTCTAGCAATGGAAGATTCAACGATTTTTGTAGTGTTTTATAAAATTCCGCCAGAATTCCATCTGGGCCTGATGTCTTTCCATTGTTTTGCTTCTTAAGTGCTTCAGTTAACTCCATCATCGTTATATTACTTTCTAACATTATTTCAATCTCTTTAGGTATCTGGGGTAGCATTCTGTAAGTACTGTTTAACTCTTTCATCATCAATATTCTCTTGTTTATATAGTTTCCCGTAATAGTCTCGTATAAGTTCCTTCTTCTCTTTACTTCCATAGCAAACTTGGCCTTGATCATCTATTAATTGCAATATTTTCCTTGATTCTTTCTCCTTTCTCAGTTTATATGATAACCATCTACCTGGTTTATTTGCATCTTCAAAGTAGTTCTGTTTCGTGCCTCTGATTTTCTGTGCTAATTCTTCTTTTTCCATTAATCCCATTTTATGTTTAATTATATCCATTTTTAACTTAATATCTTAATAACTTAATATCCTTTTTCTGTGGCATTTTCTGTAACTCTTTTTCAAGTTCTTTATGCTCATCCTCTAATGTCTTATCTTTTTATGATATTTATTTTCCTTGTATAGTCTATTATCAAGCCTCTGGCACATGCCTTCATTGTATCCCATACATTCTGCATTGATGTGTCTTCTTTTTTATTTTCTTTAAATAAAAAAGGCAGTTCTTTCTCCATCCTCTGTATGAAGTCACTTTCTTTTAATATAGTATTGTTTAACGTCCATCTAGATCTTCTTCTTTGTCCTTTCCATTTAATTGTCATTGGATTATGATCTGCCCAAATACTTGTTTCAATATTTATTTCTTGCATATTGGCTAACAATTCTGTTGACATCCATATCATATCTATTCTGGACCATGATAAATGTCTGTTTGAATAGAAAGTGTATTCTTTAGTCTTAGCATTTCTTTCTCTCCATGCATCTTTTAGGTTTATTTCATCTGTCATTTTAAAAAAGGATTTAGGGAGAGTCTTTCTGTTTTGCTTTGTTGTTTTCTGTGTTGTATAGTCCAATTTATTGTTTACAATTCCATTGAAATCTCCCATCATAATGATATTAGTATAGTCCAGTTCAATTATTTTCATATGTAATTTTCTATAAAATTCTTCTTGATTGTTATTCGGAGCATAGATTTCAATCAGGAATGTTTTCATGTTATTGTCCATTATTTCCACCATTAATACTCTTCCATCATCATCTGTATCAATCAATTTCGATGGGATAATATCTTTAATGTATAAAACCACTTCTCTTTTCTTGCATTGTGTCAAAGAAGTAAATATTTTCCCTAACATTGGCTGTATCAACAGTTGTTTGTGTTGCTTTTTAATACATACTTCTTGCAGGCAGATTATATCAAATTTTAATTTCTCTAATTTATGAAAAGTTTTCCTTCTTTTAGCAGCTGAATTAAGTCCATTTATGTTAATTGTAATCAGCTTTTTCTCTTCCATGTTTATACTTTATAATTAGGTTTAGCAGCTCTTGTAGATCTTGGTTCACATTGTTCCTTAACTTCCACATTTCCGCCTACTGCACCTTCTTCTTTTTCAGTTGTTATTTGGCAATCCTCTTGAAATTCAATTAGTGACATTTCTTTTTCTGTCTCCTCCTCTCTCCCTCCAAAGTATTCAGCATAAAACGATTCAGCTTTCTCAACTGAGTCAATTCTGTGTCTCTGTTCTTGCCATGTGAACATTAAACCTTCTGGAATCAGCCATCTATAATTCACCTCTTTTTAAAGTAACATTTTAGTCAAGAATCGGTATTCTCTTCTCATCTCTCTCTCTCTTCTAGGCACTTGTTTCAGGACCACAATCTCGTTATCTTTATATTTCAATGTTTTCTCTCTTGCCACCTGTAATATTTGTGTTTTAATGGCTTTCTTTGTAAATCTGATGTGAACTTCTCTTGGTAAGCTATTTCTCATTGCATATCTTGTGAAGACTCAAAAAAACTCATCTATTCCATCCATCAACTTCTCTTTGGTTATTTCCAGAGCTTCAGCCAAGATTTCTATCATCATCTCAGCTAAATTTTGTCCCTTTTCTTCCTCTATGTTTTGAAATCTGAGATAAAATTCTGATCTATCCATCTCTCATGTCAGCACCCCACTTTTATCTTGTTCAACCACTGTTAATCTGTCATCAATATCTCCAATCTTCTTATCTCTTTGTTTATCTTCTTCTTCATTTTTTTTGAATTTCTCATCATACTTCATCATCATTTGTTGAATATTCTCCACCTTTTCATCAACTTTTTCTATTCTCCTTTCAATATTCTCTGTTCTTGCTTGTATGCTTTGAATTCCTCACATTATCATCTGCAATGTCACTTTTTCCTGTCCTTTTTTCTTGCTGTAACATCATCTGTATTGAGTGTTGTCCTCAACATGGTGAAGAAGAAAAAGTAGGAATTGAAGAACCATCCACTGTTAATTTCTTGCTCATTTCAGACAATTCAAGATCTTCAGGTTCTTCTAAACCTTAATCCACTTGTGAAATAGCCAATTGTAAATCCAAGTAAAAATAGTGGAGAAAAAGAAACAAGATAGAAAAAAAAAGATTTCTTCAGGTTCTTGTATATCTTAATCCAATCACTTAGTTGAATAGCAGTAAAAGCTCAAAAAAGGAAGGGAAAAAAAAACCATAAAGAGAAAGGAAAAAATGGTTAAATCTTGTAAAAGGCAGAAAAATAAAAAGTAAAAGACTAAAAAGAAAAAGGAATTTCTTCAGGTTTTTCAACACCTTAATCCAATTAGAAAGTCCAGGTATGAAAAAGTATACAAAAAAAAGGAAGCCACAAAAAAAACCAATATAGAGGGTAGATAAAAAATGCAGGAGAGGGAGAAAGAGAAAAAGAAAAGCCTACTCCCTTAAAAAAAAGAAGAAGAAAAGAAGGAAAACATTAATACTAAGGCTTTCCCTTTAAAATAGAATACAAAAGTAAAAATTAGGATCCAAAAGCAAAAAGAAAGACAAAAGCAGGTTCCAAGAGTCCAGAGATCCAAATAACTATTACAAATAATAAGCTGATAAGGAGGGAGTGTGAGGAATAGCCCAACTTAAAAAAGAGAAAAAGAACACACTGCACCTATTTGGTTATCCAAGGCTTTTGTTAAGTTTTATAGCTCTCTTCTCTAGAATCTTATCATCTTTTTTCTGTATACTTCAACACCAGACTCCAGCTACTGATAGAAAGCCAGAAGGGCACCTGCAATAACACTCTCCCATGCTCTTCCCTCTATCTTATCAGACAGGCTCAAAGTCCTTGAAAAGAAATCTGAACTCTTTCTCAGCTTTGTCTGGTCGAAAGAGAAAAAAAGAGAAACAATATTTCTAAGCCTCTAGTTGGCAGTGTTACAAAGTTTCCTCTGTTTTCACTTTCCCCCTCCTTTTCCAAACCAATTATTATAAAAAAATTAATTAAAAAGTAAAAAGGGTTTCCAAAAAGAAAAAAGGCTAAAAGGGGATCTCTAGCCTAAAATATTGTAAAAACAAAAATGAAAAATGAGATAGAAAAAAAGACCAGTCCAGTTCAAAGTAAAAGATTGTATCGAAAGAGTCCAGCAAAATAAAGGTAAAAATTAATTTGACTTCCCATTTGAAATCACCACTTAATTACTTCTGTCTGAGATTTTACAGATTCTTTCTTTTCCTTAGGGTGTCCTTTTAAATCTTAAATCTTAAAGTAAAGAAAAATTTCTCACCAAACCGGCATACTTTCTCTTTCTATTCTCTTCCGTTTCAGAGCTGTCCCCACTTCAGCAGCTTTGATGGCTGCCTCTTTGCCACTGGCAAAAAGAGCTTCTCAAGGATTTAGCAGGGACTTTGTGATATCCCTGAGATCGACAGGATGCATTCTTTACATTCACCGTCTCTTTGGGACAGTTTAGATCCATTTGGACCATCCAGGAGCAAAGATATTGGCAGCAATCTCAAACCTCCAAGATCGCATGTCGTATCTTTGAGACACCAGCTCTGCCCCCATTCCTTTCTCAATTTATAAGGTAACCATCTGCCTGGTTTGTTTGCATCTTCGAAATAGGGCAGAGCTGGCATTGTGGCAGTACAACGTGCAAACTTGAGGCTCCAAGATCGCCACTTATATCTCCGCTGTTGGACAGTACCACCAGACCTAAACCATCCCATAGAGATGGTGACAGAGAAGGGCACATCCTGTCAATCCCAGGGACACCGCAAAGTCCCTGGTAGATCCAGGAGAAGCCCTTTTTTCTAGCAGCAGAGAGGCAGCCATTTAAGCTGCTGAAGCTGGGACAGCTCTGGAATGGAAGAGATTTGGAAAGAAAGTGTGTAAGTTTGGTGAGATGAATTTCTACTTATTATTTTTTTTGTCTTTTTTAAAAGACTTAAAGTGAAATTAAAAGTGAAGACAAAAGAGGTTAAGTGACAAGATTAAGCTAAATTTAAACTGAAGGTTTTTTTTTCCCCTTTTTATTGGAACTTGGAATTTGGTTAAAGCTTCTCAATTTTAAACTGGACTAGTCTTTTTCTCTAATTTTTTACTTTTAAATAATCTCTTTGAAAGTCTCTTTTGACTAGGACTCTTCTTCTTTTTAGCCTTTTCATTTGAGGTTTACCTTTTTTTCTAAAGACTTTACTTTTTTTAATCTATTCCTGGCTAGGAGTGTAACTGTCTCTTTAAGGGAATGCTAAAATTGTAATTGGGTGTAGTTCCTCAAATGGCCATAAGATGGACCCAGAAACCTGGGTTGTTCTGTTCTGTTGTTGCTGAGAGTGTTGCCATTCCTACATTTTTACCTATTGACTGTTACTGATCATTATTATTCTTGGATTTGATGTGAGTCTATTACTGAACTGTTTTTGATACTGGGGTTTGTTATTGGATTATTCCTGGACTGAAAACTGACTGCTTTAACCATGAATGACTTGGACTGTTTGTTGAACTTTCTTAACGGTTTTACTGGAAGTAAAAACCTACATTTTTACTATACAGTGTATCTGTGTGCTGGCTGTGTGTTATTCTTCACCACTCTCACTATGTCTCCCTGTGTGCGCTCATTCTCCTAATGGGGAATTACCTCAACACTTTTCATTGGAGGTTTACCTTTTTTTCTAAAGACTTTACTTTTTTAAATCTATTTCTGGCTTTGGATATATGAGGGGAAGGGAAAGTGAAGGGATATAAGTACCATTGCCATCTAAAGGCTTGGATACATTGTTTTTTTTCTTTTTTACTTGTTTATGCATTGATGTTGCATTCAAGGGCTCTGAGCCTTTTACTGAAAAGATAGTGGGATAAGCATGGTAGACTGTTTATACAGGTGCTCTTCTGTGAAACTACTGGTAGCCAGAGACTGGAGTTGAAATTGAAAGAAAGAAGATTGAAGTGACATTTAAGTGGCAGTGGTTTGCTTTCTGTCAGAATTGTTTGTTATCCTTTTTTTTAACTTCAACTCCAGTTGGATTTTACGTTTGGACTTTAGCCTTTTGAGCCTGGAACTAGAATATATTTTTCTTTCTCTCCTTTTCTTTTGCTTTACTTTTTTTATTAAGGGAAATGCACAGACTTCTATTTTTTAAATTTCTTTTTTTCCCCTATGTTTCCCCCCTCTCTTCTTTTTATATTTTTTCTTTTTATATATATAATTGGAACCAATTGGATTAAGGTGCCTGAAGATTTTTCCTTTTTTATTTTTCCTCTTTTTATTTTTTTATTTTTGGGGGGGGGGGTGGCAGTTGTCTGCCCTAGTCTCTTATACTTTCTTTTGTTTTATCAAATATTACAAGATGAGTAGAAAGATAGCAGCCTCAGCTTCTTCAATAACAACTTCTTCCTCTTCACCATCTGGAGGACAACGATTGATACAGATGATGTTGCAACAGGAGAAGGAGAAGGAAGTGACACTGCAGATGATTATGCAAGGAATTCAAAATATACAAGTAAAAACAGACAATATTGAAAAGAGAATGGCGAATATTGAGCAAAGAACTGAAAAAACAGATGAGAAAGTTGAGAATATCCAACAGATGATGATGAAATATGAGGACAGATTCAAGAAAATTGAAGGACAAGATGTATAAAGAGATAAGAAAATTGGAGATATTGATACTCGATTGAGTGAAGTTGAAAGAGACAGGAGTGGATTATTGGGATGGGAAATTGACAGGTCAGAACATATCTGAGATTCCAAAATATAGAAGAAGAAAAGGGTGAAAACCTTGCTGAAATAATGACAGAAATCCTGGCAGAAGCATTAGAGATAACTAAAGAGAAGATGATGGATGGAATGGATGAAGTGTCTATACAAGATACACAATGAGAAATAAATTACCAAGAGAAGTTCACATTAGATTTACAAAGAAAACTATTAAAACACAGATACTACAAGTGGCAAGAGAGAAAACGCTAAAGTACAAAGACAAAGAAATTGTCGGTACTGAAGCAAGTGCCGAGAAGAGTGAGAGAGATGAGAAGAGAATATCTATTTCTAACTAAAGAGTTACTTAAGAGAGGAGTAAATTACAGATGGCTAATACCAGAAGGTCTCATGTTCACCTGGCAGGAACAAAGACACAGAATTGACCCAGTTGAAAAAGCTGAGCTATTCTGAAACTTCTGGTTTGTAAGGCTTCGGTGGCGGCAGGAATCTGCGATCGTGTGCAGTTCCAGCTGCACTTGCTGCTGGAGTGCCCCTGATCCAGCTGGATTTGGAGGCTATGGTTACCCCATAGAGGTAACTGAAGACATGGGAGATCTGGGTAGGGGTCCGGGGGTATCGCAACCCCCCTCCCCAGCTGGCACAACTCCCTTTTCCAAAGGTGGTGGAGTGGCAGTCAGCAATGGCCACAACAAAGAAGCTTGCAGCCGGACAAGATCATGCAGGAGGAAGTCTGAGAAAGTGAAAGTTTTTGGCTGAACCGGGACAATAAGGAACTTCTAAATACCCTGGAATTTTAATTTCTTCAACAATACATTGTTTCCTAAGAAGATCGTAAAAGCGGCGGAAGAAAGTGGAAAGGAAAAGTTATATTTTATCACTCTCCTTCCCTATGGAAATAGCAGATAGAAATTCAAAAAACCTGCTTTGGCATAGAAGGTAATTAAACTTGAAAATTAAAGCCAAGGGGATATTAAAGATCTTTGAACATTGGAACTAAAAACTAAAAAATTTTTTTGCTATAAGTGGGAAGAGAGAGGTAAAGAACTTATACTAAGATTTTACTGAAGGAGACTGCTTGGAGCTTATAAGACTAGAAATAAATGGCAATAAGACTTCTAAAAAACTATTTTGGAACTGTGTAATTGAATTTACCCCAGGAAGAGAAAATATAAAAAGAAGTAAGTGCTAAATGAAACAGTTTGCTCTGATTTGGATTGCTTTGTGACTTTGGGATTTTGGCGAACTATTTCTTGAAAGATTAAAAACATTTGGGTTGTTCTTAAGAAAAAAAATGGCATTATTTGTTGAGGAATTGCAAATGGAATTCAAAAGTTAAAAGAAGAGGAACAAGAAGGCAAGGGCTCTTCTGGATCTATCTTTCACTTTTTTAGAAATGGCGATTCCTACCTATCAAGAATTACAACAACAAGAAAGCTGGGATGATGAAGAAGAAGCCATCTTTAATGGACAAATAATCTTAGTTGAGGAAGAAAAGAGAAAGAGGGGAAAGAAAATGGAGAATTCAGAACTTAAAAAAGCAACCAAGAAAGGGAAAAATAAGGTGAAAAACCGATACAATGTCCGAAAGCAACAGAAAAGAGGAATACAACAGAGAGGGGAGACTAAGAGAGTGATTGAGAGATGGGGGGGTAAAAAGGATAGAATGGACAAGAAAGGAAGGGAAAAAGGGAAGAGAAGTCACAAAGGCTTAAAACAAGATGTTAAAAAACAGGTTTTTTTAGAGACAAAGGGTAAAATACAATTTAAAAAAAAGATTCTGCAAAAGTACATAAGACTGTATTGTAGATATTAGTATTTGAAATAGAGTTAGAAAATTGGAATATTATATGAGTTAACAATACACTAAAGGGTTTGTATGAAATGTCTAAGATTTAACAATAGAGTTTAATTTCCTATGGAACATTGTTTTTACTATATGATAAGCATATTTTTTTCTTTTTCTTATTATTCTAAAATGTGGTATTTAGAATGTACTAAGCAGAATCAGTATGGAAAGTATGTATTATTTTAAGTGTTAAATTTAGGGGAAAGATAAAAGCGTCATACTTCAACCAGTGATTACAGGAGAAATATTGTATTAGAAAGAAAAGATAAATAGATAATTGAAAAAGAATGGACAAAAGATGTAAGTATAATGATTTAAACTGAGATGAAATAAATAAAATAGAATTAAGAGAGTGAATAGAGGACAGAAAACATATAGAAAATATAAAATGTTAAATAAGATATGAAATAGTATATAAGGTGATCATGAATTTGATTTATGTCTGTACAAAAAGATGTAACCCAGGGTTAAGCCGCTTTCCAAAAATAAGTTTTATGTATTTATGTTTTGTATTGTGTTTGTCTATGTTTGAATTAATAAAACTTTAGAAGAATGTTGGAAGAGAACAATGAAATTGCAAACAAGACAGATGGAAGTATACAATGAATAAAAATATATAGAAATTAAGGTAAAAGAAATATAATTGAAAGGGGAGAAATAGAGAGAAGTTGGAAAAAGATATGAAGTTGAATATATAAGATAAATATGCATATCAAGTTGTGTTTGTATGTTTTGTTTGTTTGTGTATTGTTTTTAAAAATTAATAAAAATTGTTTTTTAAAAAAGAAAAAGCTGAGCTATTCTATCTAGAATATTTTAGAGGAAAGGAGGAAGATACAAGAAAAGAAGAGTCGCTAATCGAATTCCAAGAGGAGTGTATAACAGCAGTTGAAAAAGAAGAAGGAACAGTAGGTGGTGTACCCAGAGAGCAATGAGAACCAAGATCTACTAGAACAACAAATCCTTCTTATAAAATCTAAAATGGATGAGAGAAAATTGATTACGATCAATATAAATGGACTTAATTTATCCACTAAAAGAAGAAATATTCCATAAACTAGAGAAATTAAAGTTTGATAGAATCTGCCTACAAAAAGTACATATTAAAAAACAACATGAATATATACTGAAACAACAAAAAGTAGGGAAATTATTCACATCATTGACACAATGTAAAAGAAGAGGTGTGGCCTTATACATTAGAGATACAATCCCTGTGGAACAAATTTATACAGAAGATGATGGAAGGATTTTGATGGTAGAGATAATGGACAATAATGTAAAAACACTTTTAATAGCAATTTATGCTCCAAACAATAATCAAGAAGAATTCTACAGGAAATTACATATGAAAATAATTGAACTGGTCTATGCTAATATTTGTATAATGGGAGATTTTAATGGAATAATTAATGATCAATTGGACTATAAAACACAGAAAACAACAAAGAAAATTAGAAAGACATTACCAAAATCCTTCTTTCAAATGATAGAGGAAATAAACTTAAAAGATGCATGGAAAGAGAGAAATGTGGAAAATAAACAAGATACTTTTTATTCAAATAGACATGCATCATGGTCTAGAATGGATATGATATGCATGTCAACAGAATTATTTTCTAACATACAAGAAATCGAAATAGAAACAAGTACTTGGGCAGATCACAATCCAGTGACAGTTACATGGAAAGGACAAAAGAGGAGATCTAGATGGACTTTAAATAACACGATATTAAAGGAAAAAGACTTTAAACAGAAAATTGAGGGAGAATTGGTTTTCTTTTTTAAAGAAAATAAAAAAGAGGATACATCTTTACAGAATCTCTGGGACACGATGAAGGCCTGCACAAGAGGTTTGATAATAGAATATACAAAAAAAGAAATATAAAACAGAAAAAACTTTTAAAACACTGGAAGATGAATATAAGAGACTGGAAAGAGAGTTACAGAAACCTCCACAAAAAAGACATTAAAATTAAAATGGACATAACTAAACATAAAATGGGATTAATGGAAAAGGAATTAGCACAAAAAAATTAAAAAAGGCCAGATCCTTTTTATGGGAACATAAAAGGGATGCTTTCTGAAAGCTGCAGGGATATGATTTTATCAGATCTATTTGGTGTCTTGTTTTTTTCTTTTTTTCCCCTCTTCTTATAAAAATATTCATACCATAAACACACATTTATTGTTCAGGGTCTCTATATGTTTGATATTCCTGCTTGTTCAAAACTTTGAAATCCAGGAGCAGAAGGGAAGTGATTTGGTTGCTCAACTATCATAACTGATGATCAAAAAAGAACAGACAGCAAAGGATTACTTTTCCTAGTGTTGGGGGCTGCTGCAAATTCTGAGGCTGCTCTGTTTATTTCCATTTTGAATGAGAATAATAGTCTAGATGAGTAGGCACAAAATGAGGTACAAAACGAATTTCTTCTAGTGCTTAAGAAGAGTATTGGCAGATGGATGATAATCTAGTATAAATGCCCACGTAATCAGAAAGTCATATTTTACTTTCTGGCTATGAATGATCAAAATATTGTCTCTGTCAAATTCACTTAAATATACAAATGTAGAAATACAAATGGCTTCATAGCTTCATGGCCTCATACTGTCCTAGGCTGCATTAACACATAGAAAGTGCACACAAGTGGGGAGATGCTTCTGGAGTAAGCAGCTGGGCTCAGCAAAGGAGTTAGAGGCCGCTCACTTGAGGAGGGTCTCTCTGTTCATGCACACCCTCCCAGCCCTGCCACAGCCAGCCAGGGGTCACGAGAGGAGAAGGAGGGGAAGGAAGGTCGCCTGAAGGGAAGCCTCTGCTGTGGCTTGTGCTCATTCCTCAGTTAACCCAGATTTTCAAAAAGTTGCCAAGAAGAAAGAAAAGGAGTAGTGAAGAGCCCCAAGGAGAGCTTGCTGGGCTGGCCCAGCCTCGCCTTTCCAAAAGAGACAGGAGAGAGGAGAGAGAAAGAAAAAGAGATACAGGGAGATACGGGGGGGGGGGAGAGGGA
Source organism: Pseudonaja textilis (assembly GCF_049901715.1). Taxonomy (NCBI): domain Eukaryota; kingdom Metazoa; phylum Chordata; class Lepidosauria; order Squamata; family Elapidae; genus Pseudonaja; species Pseudonaja textilis. The sequence continues at coordinate 49,434,392 of NC_142008.1, read as the reverse complement.
GAGAGACGCACACACACACACACACACACACACACACAGAGAGAGAGAGAGAGAGAGAGACTGGTTGATGGGTGAGCATATTTGGCAAGAGCACTCTGGCTCCCTCTCCAAGCCTCACCCCCAGGGTGGACATGCAAGGTTTGGCAGGGCCAGCACCCTTTTCTCACTGCCCTGAGCTTTTTTACTCCTCCAGTGGAGCAGTACCCCTGGCAACTTTCATTGAAAAGCATCCTCTGGATGGTGAAAGTCCCCCATGCAAGTTTTAAAGCCATGGCCCATCCTCCTTTCCATTGTCCCGTCCTCCCAGATCCCATTCCCACCTTGCCTGCCCTTGTGTTAGTGAGGCCAGTGTCACTCATGATGGGTCAGGCCAGTGTCTTGGTGTGGAGAGCAGGTTACACATCTCCCCAAGCAACCAAGGCACACCTAGCACGAACAAGGGCTGGAAAAAGTTCCAGCAAGAGTGAGGCACCAGAGAATCAGCGCTGGCTGCTTCTCCATCCCCACTGTCACCCTTACCTTCTCAGGCCAGGCGAGGAGTGACTAGGAAGAGAGGGCAAGAGATGGGGCCACCCAGTGGTGGGGATCACCTGACAGGGAGCCACAGCAGAGGGCCAAAGAGCTGCATGTGGCTCCAGAGCTGTGGGTTGCCAACACCCGATCTAAGGGGTTGCCACAAAGAAGAGGGAGTCAACTTATTCTCCCAAGCAGTAGTCACCAACCAGTGGGCTGTGGAAATTTTTTGGTGAGCTGCAGAAGAAATGGCCCCCAAAAGCAATTAATCTGGGCCACATGGGAAAACAAGGCTGCTTCAACCACATGGCCCACACACCCACTTAACCCCACCCTTCAGCCAAGTGCAAAACTTACCTTGACTGAGACTGAGCAGTAGAGAGCCAAGCGAGCTGGAACTTAAAGGTAAGACCAATGGCGGAGAGGGAAATCCGCCCCAGGGTGGCTTGCTGACGTGGGAAAGAAAGGCGATTATGAACTAACTGAGCAGCTACACTGATACACACAGGGGTATCAGTGTAGCTGCTTGGTTAGTTCATAATCACCCTATCTGGAGAAGGGGGTACTGGAGGAGGAGGCGGCAGTAGTGGAGAAGCAAGCCAGCCGTTAATGGGGAGAGCTGACCGGAGGAGCCCGAGAGCTGCACATGGCTCTGTGTCCCTTCCCTTCCCAGCCTCTAGGGGGCCCAGGGGGTAGTGGAAAGAGAGAGAGAGAGAGAGAGAGAGAGAGAGAGAGAGAGAGAGAGAGAGAGAGAGAGAGAGAGGAGGGAGCAATCCAAAGCTGGAGAATTGAATTAATGGGGAGAGCTGACCGGAGGAGCCAAGAGCTGCGCATGGCTTGATGTCTCTTCCCTTCCCAGCCTCCAGGCACCAAGTGGCTTTTTTTGAATCCCAGCAGTATTAAATCCTCCCTCTTTACCTCCAAAGGATGAGAGACGCCCTTCCTTTCCCTTTGCTCTGCCCCACATTCCCAACCTCGCCCCCAGGACAGCCCCACTTGCCCCCTGTCCCCTGTTATTCAGCCAGAGTGGTGCCTTCCCTCCCAGATGGGACAATCCCATATTCCAGAGCTGTAGCAGTCACAGGAGTGACCCTTTGGTTATCCCAGAGCAGCTTCCCCAAAGAACTAGTCCTGTGGCTATCACAACTCATTCCAATATGGGACTGACTTTCCCACCACCATCAGTCTGCCCATCCTCATTTTCTTTCACTCAGACTGACCAAGCTTCTTGAGAGAAGGAACACAAAAGAGGTTCCTGGAAGGCTGTGTGTCTGGAGCAGGAGCTTTCTCTTGGGCCTCCTGCCCAGAGGCCAAGAGAAAGTGCCTGGTCTGAACACACAGTGCCCTAGGGTCAAGCTAGGTTGATGTTCTTTTTAGGTAAGTTTGACCTTAACTTTATTTTCTATGACTGTAATATTTAACGGCATCAAATAATTTGATTTTGACAACTATCATTTCTTGTTTGTGTTGATCTCTGCCAAGAACTGGAGACTTCAATCAATAAATCATATTACTCATACTTGTAGAGTTGAAATTGAAGTGTTTATTGCTGGGTTCCCAATCGTGGCTAAGAGCTGTAACAACGGATGTCCATGTAAAGTCAGCGTTGAAAACAGTTAACTCCTAACATTGTTTTATCCATCCCTGCCCAATTACCTCCACCCCACCCTAATCCGCACATTACCTAATTATCCACACCACCACCCCATGCCTAATATTATGCACCACCCCATGCACCACCTAAGCTAATATTATGTTCTTCCCTTCACCCTACCTCCCATTAGTATCCTAAATAACAATGATCACTTTGCCTCAAGCCCAGCACTGTGTTAAAGCCAAACAGTGTTAAAGCCAAACATTGCAAAAAGACATTCATCTGTCTTATCTGAGTTCCAAGGCTACGCAGCCCTCCCACCTTCTGAAGTTGACTTCTGAGGCTGTGAAATGTCACCTGCAGCCCTCTCTCCCTTCTCTGCTGGTCTGGATCAGCTGCCTGCCAAGTTGCAATGCTGGACTCGAAGTGCAGATCAGGGATTTACAGTTATCAGGGATTCACAGCTCCAAGGCACAGCCTGTAATGTCAGGCTTCAGGATGCTAGTAAGATGTAGAGCCTGACAGTTTGGTTTTAGATTCAAATGGTTTCCATAATGAGTGGGGGAAAAAACAAAGGAATATTTTGCATTTCTTTAGCAATACAAAAGATAATGTTACAAATTATAATAGTAATAGCAACAATATGTGTACTTCACTTAACTATAAGCTGATCAATGAATCAGAGCCTCCACAGTCCTCATCAGGCATCATAAGGAAGAACATTCAAACTGGAAACAGAAAGAAGAAAAAACTCAAAGTATCAAGAAAATGTGATTCGGACTACTTGTAATGTGGATTTATTCAAGAATCTGGTAGTGAGCTGGATCCAGGGCCGCTTTGTGTTGTGTGTTCTGAGAGTTTATCCAATGAAGGCATGTGTCAGGCTACAGAACTTTTTCCCATTCAATTAACAAGAATGAACTTCTGAACACCAATTATATCAAAAGATAAGGGAGTTTAGAAACCCCTCCCCTTATCTCGATCTGTATTTGGTGAAACAAAAGCCAGTATGTTAATCCCCGCTCCACCCCTTCTGTAGAAACAATCTTTTTCACAGTTTCCCGGGGCATACCTAATTTTCCCCCACCCCCTTTTTAGAACAAACTTTTCCAGAGGTTCCCAGGACACATCTCACTGTGGAATTTTTATGATCTTCTCATCTCCTGGCTGTGCCTCTCAGAGGTGATAGGTTCTGGCATCTGGCTTTTTTCCCTCCAATGTATCATGTGTGGGTTATACAAATTCGATATAAGATATTCAGGTTACATCAAGAAAGGATTTTTTTATCAGTCTCGCCCCCCCCCCCTTTTCTTCTTCCACTGAAGAAATGACAGATACACAGATCTGACAGAATGAAACCTTCGAAACTCAGAAGACACTTGCAAACAAAACACCCAGATTTAGCCAACAAACCACTTGAATATTTTCAACAAAAGTGTGAAAATATGCAAAAGCAAGTAATTGCTTTAACAAAATTACGGTTGAAGATAAGTCCTTATTAAAGGCTTCTTTTCTGATAGCACTTTAGATTGCAAAAAAATAAAAAGCCATATACAATTGGAGAAGATTTAATTAAGCCTTGCATGTTACAAGCCTGTGAAGAGGTTTTGGGAAAGCAGGCTGTCCAGAAACTGAAAGCAATTCCTATGTCCACTAACACTGTCAAGCGCAGAATTGAAGACATGGCTGAAGATATTGAAAATCAAGTTATAAAAATGCATCATTTTATGCAATTCAACTTGATGAATCAACATACATAAGTAACAAGGCATTTCTCCTTTGTTTTGTGAGGATTGAGTATGAAGGAGAGTTACAGGAAGAAATACTTTGCTCATTCAACTTGCCAGGTAGAACAACTAGCTGAGATTTTTGAAGTACTGAGCAGTTATTTTCTTGAACATGGAATTGAATGGAAAAAATGTATTGGGATATGTACAGACAGTGCTGCAAACATGGCTGGACATCTTTCAGGAATTGTTGCAAAGGTGAAAAAAATTGGTCACCCAGACATTTTGTCAACAGACTGTATTATACATCGTGAGCAACTTGTGGTGAAAAAAATGTCCCCAGAACTATGCAAAGTGTTATCAGATGTTATTAAAATTGTAAATGAAATTCAACACAAAAGCACTAAATTCTTGAATGTTTGAGGCACTTTGTGAAGAAATGGGTTCTAAGTATCCTCATCTTCTTCATGCTGAGGTGGCTGTCAAGGAGCAAATACTAATACTAACCAACTGTTTGCCCTATGTGAAGAAGTGAAAGTATTTTTCTGTCTGTAAAATAATCCAAAATTTCAAGAACTCTTGACCAACGATTAGTGGGTAGCCAAGCTTGCGTACCTAGAAGATATTTTTTCATTGTTAAATGAATTTAAATTATCTTTGCAAGGACAATTTCAGGACATGTTCAAACTATGAGGTAAAATGGATGCTTTTCAAAAGAAAATATTACTGTGGCAAAAGCAGTTGGCTGAAGAAGATCTGCAAATGTTTTCAAATTTTGATGAGTATATGCGAGAGAAAGATGTCAACTGGCAGGTGGTAATCATTGTTCAACAGCACTTACAGTCACTCACAGAAACTTTTGGTCGTTATTACCCAAAGAAAGAAAATCCCAGACATGGCAATATGTGGATAATAGATCCATTTGCAGGAAACATTGAAGATAGCAATTTAAGTATGCATGAAAAAGAAAGCTTCATCGATCTATCATCTGACAACCGTCTCAAAACTAAAATCTAGTCATCTATCTCAAGACCTCATTTCTGTCTCATACATTGCTGAGTGAAAAAGCAATGAAAATTTTGATTCAATTTTCAAAGCATATTTGTGTGAAAAGACATTTTCATCTGTCACAGCAATTAAAACTCGGTACCAGTCTCGTCTTGAAATAAAAACAACTCCGTCTTGCAGTAACGTCATTGGAGCCAAAACTCCATAAACTTATTTCAAACAACAGGAACAAATATCACACAAAAATATGTAATATTTAAATGCTTCAATATTTTATAATAATTGCATTAACTTTAATAATTTTGTTACAATAAACATTTTATTTTGTTATGATTAAGCATTTACAATTTTGTTATAATTAAATAAGCATATATGTATATGTACACTGCTCAAAAAAATAAAGGGAACACTTAAACAACACAATGTAACTCCAAGTCAATCACACTTCTGTGAAATCAAACTGTCCACTTAGGTAGCAACACTGATTGACAATCAATTTCACATGCTGTTGTGCAAATGGAATAGACAATAAGTGTAAAGCATAGGCAGGTAGCAAGACATCCCCAATAAAGGAGTGGTTCTGCAGGTGGTGACCACAGACAACTTCTCAGTTCCTATGCTTTCTGGCTGATGGTTTGGTCACTTTTGAATGCTGGCGGTGCTTTCACTCTAGTGGTAGCATGAGACAGAGTCTACAACCCACACAGGTAGTGCAGCTCATCCAGGATGGCACATCAATGCGAGCTTTGGCAAGAAGGTTTGCTGTGTCTGTCAATGTAGTGTCCAGAGCATGGAAGCACTACCAGGAGACAGGCCAGTACATCAGGAGCTGTGAAGGAGGCCGTAGGAGGGCAACAACCCAGCCTCAGGAGCGCTACCTCTGCCTTTGTGCAAGGAGGGACAGGAGGAGCACTGCCAGAGCCCTGCAAAATGACCTCCAGTGGGCCACAAATGTGCATGTGGCTGCTCAAATGGTCAGAAACAGACTCCATGAGGGTGGTATGAGGGCCCGACATCCATAGGTGGGGGGTTGTGCTTACAGCCCCACACTGTGCAGGATGTTTGGCATTTGCCAGAGAACACCAAGATTGGCAAATTTGCCATTGGCGCCCTGTGCTCTTCACAAATGAAAGCAGGTTCACACTGAGCATATATGACAAATGTGACAGGTCTGGAGACACCGTGGAGAATGTTCTGCTGCCTGCAACATCTTCCGGCATGACCAGTTTGGCAGTGGGTCAGTAATGGTGTGGGGTGGCATTTCTTTAGGGGGCTACACAGCCCTCCATGTGCTCACCAGAGGTAGCCTGACTGCCATTAAGTACCGAGATGAGATTCTCAGGCCCCTTGTGAGACCATATGCTGGTGCGGTTGGCCCTGGGTTCCTCCTAATGCAAGACAATGGTAGACCTTATGTGGCTGGAGTGTGTCAGCTTTCCTGCAAGACAAAGGCATTGATGCTATGGACTGGGCCACCCGTTCCCCAGACCTGAATCCAATTGAGCACATCTGGGACATCATGTCTCACTCCATCCACCAACGCCACGTTGCACCACAGACTGTCCAGGAGTTGGGGGATGCTTTAGTCCAGGTGTGGGAGGAGATCCTTCAGGAGACCATCTGCCACCTCATCAGGAGCATGCCCAGGCATTGCAGGGAGGTCGTACATGCACCTGGAGGCCACACACACTACTGAGCCTCATTTTGACTTGTTTTAAGGACATTACATCAAAGTTGGATCAGCCTATAGTGTTTTTTTCCACTTTAATTTTGAGTGTAACTCCAAATCCAGACCTCCATGGGTTGCTAAATTTGATTTCCATTGATAATAGAATTTTGTGATTTTGTTGTCAGCACATTCAACTATGTAATGAACAACGTATTTAATAAGAAAATTTCATTCATTCAGATCTAGGATGTCTTTTTTGTGTGTTCCCTTTATTTTTTTGAGCAGTGTATATGTTTAATATAAAAATAAAAATATATATTAAATATATAATATTTTTAAAATAATTTGTATTAGTGGTCCTCCGGATTTAAAAGTATGAGTTTGTGATCCCTGAGATCCAAAAGGTTGGCGAGCCCTGCTCCAAAGCACCTCCAAAGGCAGAACAAGAAGCAATGGATGGAAACTAATCAAGAAGAGAAGCAACCTAGAATTAAGGAGACATTTCTTGACAGTTAGAACAATTAATCAGTGAAACGACTTTCCTCTAAAAGTTGTGAATGCTTCAGCACTGGAAGTTTTTAATAAAAGATTGGACAACCATTGTCTGAAATGGTAGGGTTTCCTGCCTGAGCAGGAGGTTGGACTAGAAGGTCTCCATGATCCCTTCCAATGCTTATTCTGTTAACTTGATAATTAAAAGGAAGGCCAAAATCTGAATAAATGAAATAATGAACTACAGTAGGGGGTTTGGTACATGTGCAGAGATGCTTCACTTTACTGCAGATTCTCAACCAAGACTGAAAAATATAGGTCAGTAAACATTAAATTCACAGTCAACATTGCACAAATTAGCTTCCAGTCCAGTGTTGTTTTTAAAAAATATAAAAAAGAAAGTAGAACAGCTTATATTGTCAGGATCTCCTGACATACATATGAGTTTTTTTTTTCCTCCTATGTATGGAGCAGTTAAAATGTCAAGCAAGTTTTTGAAAACTGCAAAGAAATCTGTTTTTATTCCTTGTTACATAACATCCCCTGACATGTCTGTGTTTTCTAATGTTAATCTCCTTATTATAAAAAAACCTGCAAAACTCTCAGAAGAGTCTTATTTTTGGATGAGTGCATGTTCTGATAGATTTTGATTAGGGAAAGATGAACATTAATTCACTTGGTTTACTGATGATGATGCAAAATCTGGTGAAAAGAATACTGAAATCTGTTTTTCCTGAGTGAAATTATTTACCATTCTCTCAAATAGAATTAAAAGTTAGAGAACAAGATGGAAGCCCCAGTACTCTGATGTCAAAAATGAAGAATCAATTGTTTCTATATTCAGATACATTATTCATTGGTATCTTATGTATGATCAAAAAGAACATACTCTGTAAGTTGCATCAAATACATATGTTTAGAGAAAATATGTTGTTATGTTAAAATTATACCAATTATTTCTGAATTTACATCTTCCTGCAAGACTAAAATTTAGAAATATTTTAATTATTTTAAAAAGACCACCCAGAAAAGTTGGGGTAGTGTGGTGGCTCTTGGTGGTGGGTTTGGGGAAGGAGCTGCAGCCAAATGTTTTTAGGAAAGCCAAATGCTTTTTAGGAGAAGGAAGAGGAGGGGGTAAGTAAGGGAGGGGGTAAGTAAGGGAATGGGTGGGAGGTAAGTATGCCAGCTTCATCCAAAGGGCAAAGAGGGAGAGAAAGAAAAGAAAAGAAAGAAAGAAAAAGAAAGAAAGAAAGATAAAGAAAGAGGAAGGGAAGGGAAAGTGAACAAGATATGGAGGGAGGGAGGGAAAAAGGGGAGGAATGAAGGACCACAAACACCTGGAATCTTCAGAGGATACTTTTAAACAGCACAGCTATCTAGGGCTGGAGGTCAGAATCACACTAAATACCCAAATAGTAAACGAAGAAGAGTATATCAATAAGCTGAAAGAGGAGCTAAACTATTTCCTAAAAGATAATAATAATGAAACAACTTCAAAACAGAATATTTGGGATACTATGAAAGCAATTATAAGAGGTACAACAATTTCCTATAATGCTATGAGAAACAAGAGAACTTATGCCCGACAAAACGTATTACAACAACAAATCAAAGACTTAGAAATACAATTACAAAAAACCCCTAAGATCCAAGAAATACAAAACCAGTTAATATTAGCCAAACATAAGCTGAATTTAATTGAACAAGATAAAATAGAAGTTAGCTTGAGAAGGTCCAAACAAAATTATTTTGAACGCGCTAATAAACCAGGAAGATGGCTATCTTATAAACTTAAAAAAGAAAAAGAAAAGAGACTGATACACCAACTAATAGATGAGAAAGGCATGCCACAACATGAGATTGAGAAGAAAGATATTATATTAAACTATTTTCAAAGATTATATAAAAAGGAAGAAATCAATGAAGACAAAATAAGAACTTATCTGGAGAATACGAATGATAAAACAATAGGGGAAGGAGAGAAAGAATTATTATTGCTGGAAGTGTTTAACGAAGTACTTTTGGCAGGCAAAATGCCAGACTCATGGAGGGGGGGTGTTGATTTCGTTAATTCCAAAGGAGGACGTAGATGCCAGATATATCAACAAATATAGACCAATTTCACTTTTAAACGCTGATTATAAATTATTTACCTCAATTATAGCGAATAGAGTAAAACAAGTTTTAAATTTATACATTCATGAAGATCAAAATGGTTTCCTTCCGTCCCGCCAAATCAAAAATAATCTAAGAACCGTTACTGACGTCTTAGAATATTATGAAGTTCATCCAGAGAAACAATTTGCACTCATGTTTTTAGATGCTGAAAAAGCATTTGATAATCTACATTGGCACTTTTTAATACAAAAAATCTATAACATGAGTCTGGGCACTAAATTCGAGAACATTATCACAACAATTTACAACACCCAACAGGCCAACATACTAATTAATGGTGAACAAACAGGCCCACTAAACATTGAAAAGGGCGTCAGACAGGGTTGCCCCCTCTCACCCCTCCTATTTATACTTGCTTTAGAATCACTGTTAACGCGGATAAGACAAAACTCCAAAATCCAAGGAGTAAGGGTCAAAGCAGAGGAATATAAACTACAGGTGTTCGCAGATCATATGGTTTTCTTCCTAGAGGAACCCATGGAAAAAGGACATAATCTAATAAAAGAACTAGAACAATTTGGTTCAGTAGCAGGATTAAAGATCAATAGAAATAAGACAAAATTAATGACTAAAAATCTAACAGAGAATCAGAGGAAAGAATTAGAAAAAACCATAAGGATACAGGCAACAAAAAAGGTCAAATATTTAGGCATATGGTTAACACCACATAGTAAATCGCTTAAAGAGAATACGATAAACTATTACAGCAAATTAAGAAAGACCTAGAATCCTGGAATAAGCTGCAGCTTTCTCTACTGGGCAGGATTGCCACGATCAAAATGAACATCCTACCAAAATTCCTTTACTTATTCCAGACAATTCCAATTAAATTACCCAAAAAAATTTTTGAAGATATAAATAAGGTAACACTTAAATTTATTTGGCAAGGGAAAAAAGCTAGAATCAATATTAAGGCTTTACAAGATGCAAAAAGTAGAGGGGGGCTAGCGCTCCCAAATTGGGAATTATATTATTGGGCAGCCAACTTCTTATGGTTAAAAGACTGGGTTAATTTACTCAATAAAAGAACCTTAGCCTTAGAAGGGCACGACCTTCAGAGAGGGTGGCACGCATTTCTATGGGAAGTGGGGAAAACTAAACAGTCGTATTTTCATAGACACCTTATTAGAGATTCATTATTAACTAATTGGAAAAAATATGCAAAAACATTATTTAAAAATTCCGATTTGGCTTTCAACAATGGAGGCAATGGTTCATCCCAACAATTTGGATATAACAAAAATGATTAAATATAAAGATTTATTAGACCCACTAGGAAAATTAAGAAGCGCGACAGGATTTACAGGAACAGTGATTTAAAATTGACCAGTGGTTATATATACAAATCCATAGCAGATACAAACAAGATATCAAAGAGTTTGGAATCTATAGCAAATTACAATATTTAGATAAAATCTTATTAGGATCAAATAAAAAGAATATTTCCAAATTTTATAAATACTTATTGGAGGTAGAATTAGAGCAAGAGATAGTGAAAGGGAACATGATAACGTGGAGTAGGAATATTGGAAGAAGCATTAGATTAACAGAATGGGAAAAGATCTGGAATAGAAACATCAAGATTACAAAATCGGCGGTGTACAAAGAAAATATGTATAAAATGTTATATAGATGGCACTTACCCCCTTCGAGGTTGGCGAAGATGAACCCTAACATGAGCTCAAGGTGTTAGAAATGCAAAAGCACTGAAGGAACATTTTTCCACACGTGGTGGTCTTGTCTAATAGTTGCATCTCTTAAGTGAGTCACACAGTCGCTAAGTGAATCCAGCTTCCAGTTGCGGTGCCACTGCAGTGTGGGGTGAGAAGAGTGAGCTCCACTCTCTCAGCCCCAATCTGCGCATCTGGAGGTCCCTTGAGGAGTGTGCAAATCTTGAAGGGATCGGCAAAAGTGTGAGGAAGCTCGAGGAGTATTCTGGTGGAGGGCAACTGCTGGCTACATCATAAGGAAATCTCATGAACTGCTGCGTGTGAGTGATCAGCCATACTATGGTGAACCAAAGCTGCAGCAATCACACTGAATGAGGAAGATATAATAGTGACAGCTATTAAATGAGATCGGGTGAAGGCAGAGAGTGATTGTCAGAGAGGAGAGATTTTAGAAACTGGTTGGCAGAACTGTGAGTCTTGAAGAGGGGGCAGAAGTCTGATAGCAGAGAGGTGATCTGGTGGTGAGAGCACAGGCCTTGAGGATAAAAAATTAGAGCCAGTGTGATTTTGTTACCTAACATTGGTGGAAAGAAATCTGAGTATGAAATTGGAGGATTGAACTTTGTGAAGACTGGACCAGTGGTGGATATTACAAGCATGGAAGATATTTGAGAAAAAAGACATAGTAAGAGACTTGGACTAAGAAAGGAGGTGATCTTAATTCCAAAGGATAGTAAAGACAGCTGATGCAATAGATCGTGACCAAGCAAAAGACGAATGAACTGAAACTGATAAAATCTGTGTAAAAATTGGAGGAAAAAGATAAAGAACCTGATTAATGATTAATAACTGCTACTGTTAGAGGTTAAATGAATTGATGATTTAGTATAATTATTTGCTTATTGTTTAAGTGTGGAATATATTGTTTAAATTGAGTAGAAAATTGAAAGTAAATAATATAAAATGCAAATTAAAGGTTTAATTAGTTTTGGGATTTAGCCCCAAATGTGAATGAATTATATTGTGGGGATTTTTAGATAATTAATTAATTGTCAATTCAATTAGCTTGATTAGTTTGATGAATTGGTGTGACTAATGAATTAGATATATTTAAGAAATTTATAAACTCTCTGTTACAATCATAAGTTTATAAACTGTCTAGTTATAATAAGTAAAGACTGCTGTAGTTATAATAAATAAGCTATTTATATAAAAACAGTATTATAAGATAGTAGTAAAATAAGAATAAGAACTAAAAACATGAAGATCATTTTTTTCTTTTCTTTTTCTTTACACTTTCTATTGTTTCCCTCTCTTCCTTTCTTTTTGTGATGTAATATTTGCTTCCTCCTGTTTCTCCCTTCTGTACTTTTTGTATTAGTAAGTTAATTCTCTCTCTTTTAGTATAAGATATAATATATGGTAAACTAGTAATAGTTTATTATTACTAGTATTAGTAATATAAGGCACAATATATGTTAAACTGGTACTTACCATTAATTACCTTATGTAAAGATTTAATGTATTACTGTATAGAGGTATTGAATAGAAGAGATAAAGTGGATAGAAGTGAACTATGGATGGTAAACTGGGAAGAAATATATAATAAGATAAAGAATATGACAAGTACTACAACAACAACTCTAAAAGAGAAGAAAGCAATTTCAGGCTCATCAGTATCCATTGCATCCCCAATGGGACACAAAACAATTGTGGGGATGTTGTCCACAGACAAGACAAGCAATCCTGTCAATATACAAGTAATGCAAGCAGCACTCCTATCCATCCAGGAAACGATGCTTAAAATGCAGGAGACAATGGTGAAAAACCACATCAATTTGAAGACAGAAATGGGAGAGATGAAAGGTAACATTCAAAATAGGTGGAAAGATCGAAACAATCCAGCAAATGATGGAGATGAATGAACAAAAAATAAAAAACATAGAAGCAAAGGCAGCGCAAACAGACAAGAAAGTGGAAGCAATGGACAGAAAAGTGATAGCAATGAATAGAGATTTGGAAGATTCTATAATCCATTTAGAGATGGAGCATGCAGCATTCTATCTGTGATTTCAAAATGTGCAAAAAACGAAAGACGAAGACCTGGGAGCCATAATGTCGCAATTGATAGCAGAAGCATTGGACCAACAAGAGATTATATAGGAATTTGATGACATTTACAGGATTCATACAAATTACCCAAGGCGAAATAAATTGCCACAGGAGGTTCACATAAGGTTTGTGAGAAAAAGATCTGAGGGACATCATATATAAGATGATGAAAGATGAGCCAAAGATATATAAGGAAAAAGAGTTTGTGACCTTAAAGCAGATCCCGAAGCAAGTGAGAGAACTAAGCAAAGAATACAAATTCCTAACATCATTATTAAATAACCAAAACATCTGGTTCAGATGGTTGGTGCCAGAAAGAATGCTGGTGTCCTGGCAGGAGAGAAGGATAAGAATTGATATAATTGATAAGGTGCAAGAATTATATGAACAACTATCAGGAATAGAGGAAGAAACTAGTAGTAAAGAAGAATTGGAGAGTAAAAATCAAGAGGACCGGCAAGAAGATCAGTGACAGGAGACACAAGAAGAGGAACAGGAAGAAAGAGATAAGGAAGAGAGAGAACAACCAAGAAGAGAAGGATTAAGAACAAGACCACAGAGAGAAGCAAGAGTTAACAGAAGACTAAGGCAGACCTACAATTAACAAAATGGAAGAAGAAATCAAATAAATTTCAATAAATATTAATGGATTGAACTCCCCAGCTAAGAGAAAGCAAACATTGGTGAAATTAGTGGAACAAAATGTTGATATTATATGTTTACAACAAGTTCATATCCAAAAAAAACTATAGTAAATGTCTGGAATATCCCAAATTAGGTGAACTATATGTAGCATTGGCAGTTCAAAAAAAAAGAGGGGTAATTATGTACATTAGGAAAGGAATAAGTGCAAAACAAATTTACGCAGAAGAACAGGAAAGAATTCTGATGGTACAACTGAATATATTCCAAAATTAAATACTATTGGTGGGGATATATGCTCCAAATGATAATCAAAGGGAGTTTTATAAAAAATTGTATGAGAAAATAATTGAGACAAGACAGGAAAATATATGCTTAATTGGGGATTTAAATGCCATCATAGATATTGAAAAGGATTATACTAGTAAGAAGCAAAATGGGGGGGGGGGGGGAATGCTTTACCAAAACCATTTTTTGACCTAATAAAAGAAACAAATTTGGAAGACATATGGTAAAAAAGAAATCCAAACGACAAAGACTATACATTTTACTTGAACCGCACAATCCTGGTCAAGAATTGACATGGTATGGGTGAGTGGGACAATTGGAAAAGATATACATTTAGTAGAAATAATGTCCAATATATGGGCAGGCCATAACCCATTAAAAATCATGTGGAAAGGGCAGAAGAAGAAAAAGGTGAGATGGATAATAAATTTGCAGGTTTTGAAAAAAAAGAATATAACCAAAGAATAAAAAATGAATTTGAAACTATTTTTATGATTAATTTAAAAGAGCATACAAATTTGCAGAATTTGTGGGATACTACAAAAGCCTTCATGAAAGAAATATCAATAGCCTGTACAATCAGGAAAAATAAGATAGAAAGGAAACAACAAAATGAACTCCAAAAGAAGATAAAAGAACTAGAAAATCGGCTTCAAACAGACCCTAAAAATATGACAACAAAAAAAGAAGTAATGATGGCTAGACACAAACTAAATTTGACATTTTTAGAGGAAAGAACACAAAATTTAAAATTTATAAGGCAAAACTTTTTTGAGGCCACAAATAAACCAGGTAGATGGCTAGCCAAAAAGTTAAAGGTAGAAAAAGATTGATTCAGCAATTAAAAGATAGAGAAGGGAACATATGCTGTCAGATTAAAGAAAGAAAAAACAAATTGTGCAAAGCTAAACAAGAGGAAGTTATTGAGGAAAAGATAAAAAAATACCTAGAAGAGAATGGTTTGGGTTCAATTTCAGAGGAACAAAAGGAAATATTAAATAGAGAAATAACCTCAGCAGAGCTAAAAAAAAAAAAAAAGCAATACAAAAGCAGAAAAATAATAAAACACCAGGACCAGATGGTTTTCCCAGTGAACTATGTAAAATATGTACGAACTATTTGAACCAATACTATTAGAGGTATATAATGAGGCACTATTAGAAGCTAGATTACCAAAGTCCTGGTCTGAGGCATATGTCACTCTAATTCCAAAGGAAGGTACCAATCAACAAATGATTTCAAATTATAGACTGATATCCCTTTTAAACACAGATTATAAAATATTTATGACAATTTTGGCAGAGAAAATGAAACCTATTCTAAGTGAGATCTTACATTCAGACCAGAATGGCTTTCTGCCAAATAGACAAATTAGGAACAATATCAGAGTAGTGTTAAATACAATCGAGTATTATGAAGCACATCCTGAAAGGCAAGCAGCATTACTTTTTTTGGATGCACAAAAGGCCTTCAATAATCTTAATTGGAAGTTTATGCTACACCGAATAACAAGAATGAACTTCGGTACTAACATAGTAAATATATTCTACCCAAACAGTAAGAAAATAAAAGGGATTAAAATTAGAAACGAGGAATATTTATTGGAAGAGCCAATAAAAAATGGACAAGTACTACTTCAAGAAATAGAAAAATTCAGAGAAGTTGCAGGATTGAAAATAAATTTAAAAAAAACCTAAAATGATAATTAAAAACTGCACTGCAAAACAGAAAACAGAATTACAAGATAAAATGGAACTACAGAAATAAATTTGGGAATATGGTTATCCACTAGGTGTTCGTCAATTAAAGAAGACAATTATACTAAATTAATTGCACAAATTAGGACTTGGAACCATGGGGGAAACTACAACTATCAATATTAGGCAGAATTGCAGTGTTGAAAATGAATTGCCTACCAAAATTGATGTATCTCTTTCAGATGATCCTGATAAAATTAGGAAAACCATTTTTTACTGAATTAAATAAACAACAACCAAATTCGTCTGGCTGGGCAAGAAACCACACATTAAATTAAAACTGATGCAGGACAGTAAAAGCAGAAGTGGTTTTGGGGTACCAGAATGGGAATTATATTATCAAGCAGCAATATTAAATCGGCTAAAGGACTGAATTAAATTAAGAGACAAAAGAACACTAACAATAGAAGGTCATGATCTCCAGGAAGGTTGGCATGCATACCTGTTGGAGAAAAAAGGCAAAACACATGCCTATTTCAACCGACACTTAATAAGGGATTCACTATTACAGACATGGAGGAAAATCAAGAACAAGCACTATATGAAAATATCACATAACTTCAAAAACGGCAACTACGATCTTATAAACAATGATCTCTCATCCCTTAATTGGCAATTTCTATTCACTGGATACAATACTGTTGAAGACTATTACAATATATATTTTACTTGAAGTCAAAAGAGTAATCAAACTATATGTACCAATAACAACTCCCAAAACCAGAAAAACAAATTACCCATAACAATAAGGAAGCTTCAATCCAAAAAGAGATCACTTTGGCAGAAAAACAAATCTGGTCATGTTGCCAACTTCAAAAGCCGATACAAAAATTTATGCCACCAGATAAAGACTGAATGCACCAATTATCACATGAAACAAGAGGAGAAACTTCTACACACAAATTCCACCCGTGCTTTCTACAATTTTGTAAATAACAAACTAAAAGACTCAAGGTCCATCCCACCCCTGAAAGGACCTAATGGTAAAGACTGTAATGATGACACCTTTAAAGCCAACCTCTTTAACACATTCTTTGGCTCAGTATTTGTAAACAGCAATGGATCATGCCCAATATTTCCTAGCCAAACCACAGACAACTGCAATGATCTAATAAATATCGATTTTACAGAGGACAATATTGAAAAAGCACTACACAATCTAAAACCATCTCTATCTATTTGACTGGACGGAATATGTGCCTACTTCTTTAAAAAGCTGTCCACTGCCATAGCTGAACCTCTAAGCATAATCTTTGAAAAATTTGTCAAGACCAGCTCTTTGCCAAACCTATGGTCACAAGCCACAGCCATCCCCATTTTCAAAAAGAGAGACCCCAGCCTAGTTGAAAATTACAGACCAATCTCCTTGTGCTGCATCACCTGTAAAGTCATGGAATCAATTATTAACCAATCCATTATCCTCCACTCAGAGACAAACAACCTACTCTCTAATAAACAATTTGGTTTCAGAAAAAAACTATCCTGTAATTTGCAATTCTTTACACTGCAAAAACATATGGACTACACAACTTGATCAGGGCAAAACAATAGATGCAATCTACATAGACTTCTGTAAAGCCTTTGATTCAGTGGTACATGACAAACTACTATTAAAACTAAAATCTTATGGACACCTGCATAACTGGATAGAAGCATTCCTGTCAAACAGACAACAAATGGTCAAAATTGGAAATGTCCTATCAAATTCTGTACCTGTCAACAGTGGTGTCTCCCAAGGTAGTGTTCTAGGACTAACACTTACACTGCAAAAACATTTGGACTACACAACTCGATCAGGGCAAAGCAATAGATGCAATCTACGTAGACTTCTGTAAAGCCTTTGATTCAGTGGTACACAACAAACTACTCCTAAAACTAAAATCTTACGGTATCTCTGGACACCTGCATAACTGGATAGAAGCATTCCTGTCAGACAGACAACCAGTGGTCAAAATTGGGAGCATCCTATCATTCTGTACCTGTCAACAGTGGTGTCCCCCAAGGCAGTGTTCTAGGACCAACTCTTCTTATACTCTACATAAATGACCTCTGTGATCATATTAAGAACAACTGCGTTCTCTTTGCTGATGATGTAAAGCTGTTCAACACCACAGATAATTCTGCTACCCTTCAAAAAGACCTTGACTATGTATCAGAATGGTCAAACAAATGGCAGCTTCAAATCTCAACAAATAAATGCTCTGTCTTACATATTGGCAAAAAAACAAACAAACCAGAAATAAAATACAAGCTGAATAGTCAAGATCTTGTTGATGATCCAAACTCTGTCAAGGTTCTTGGAGTACTCATCTCAAATGATCTAAGTGCTAGAGCCCACTGTAACTACATAGCCAAAAAGGCATTAAGAGTTGTTAACCGAATCTTATGTATCTTTTTCTCTGGTAATATCACACTACTAACTAGAGCATACAAAACATTTGCTAGACCAATACTTGAATACAGCTCATCAGTCTGGAAGCCACATTACATATCTAATATTAATACAGTACAGAAACATTTCATTAAAAAAATTCTCCACTCCTCTACTTGTTGCAGAATACCTTATGCCACCAGACTTGAAACTCTAGACCTAGAAAACCTAGAACTACACCTCCTCAGGTCCTATCTAAATATAGTATATAAAATCATATATTGCAATGTCCTACCTGTCAATGAATACTTCATCTTCAACCATAACAATACAAGAGCACACAATAGATACAAACTCATGGTTAACCAGACCAAACTTGATTGCAGGAAATACGACTTCAGCAACAGAGTGGTCAATGTCTGGAATACTCTACCTGACTCTGTGGTTTCTTCCCCAAACCCCAAAAATTTTAACCTTAAACTGTCTACTATTGACCTCAGCCCTTTCCTAAGAGGTCTGTAGGGGGCGTGTATAAGTGCACAAACGTGCCTACCGTCTCTGTCTTATTTTTTTTCGTTTTTCTTATATGTATCCATGTATTCATAACTATGTTTATACTTATAACTATTATCTTATAAGCAATTGACAAATAAAATAAATAAATGTTGATTCAATTCTACAGAGGAACTAGTGAGTCTGTCATCTGCACTTCTATAACTGTCTGGTTTGGTTCTGCAACCAAACAAGATAGACACAGACTTCAACAGATAATTAAAACTGCAGAAAAAAAAAATTGCTACCAACCTGTCTTCCTTTGAGGACCTGTATACAGCACAAATCAAAAAGAGGGTTGTGGGTTCCAGGTTAAACCCTCCTTGCCGCCGGACCGGGGACCATGACTCTTTTGTTGGAGAGCCCCAATCATCATGATTAGGGGCTGAAGCAGCCTCTGAGGGACGGTGGAGTAAGAGGAAGCCGCCAGCCAGGTCAAGCAGAGCCACATATCCCCCCCCACCAAGCTTGGAAATTTTTCCCTCCAAAGACAACCAAGTGGCAGTCTAAAATGGCCAGTCTGAAGTGGAGGACTTAGCTGGATTAAGATTTGTGCAAGAGTGAAGAAAGAGATGGACAACATAAGAACCGGGACAATTTGGCACAACTAAATAAAAGGTACCCTGGGATTGATGTTTTAAGAATCTTTAAGAAAGAAAAAGAAAGCAGCAGAATTATAAAGGGAAGGGAAAAAGAGAGAAAATAATTTTGACAGCTGAATGGGACTTCGAACCAGGAAAGGAAAAAGCTGGAACAAGAAACTTAAATAAATTGAATTAAAATATATTGGCAACAAACAGGCATAAATTAAAGCTGGAGTTAAGAACATTAAAGGGGGGGGGTATACAAATTGGAGACTTGATTGTTTTGGAATATTGAGGCTCCGGAAGCCCTGGAGTGGGGTGGGAAGGTGAGGACTTTGTATAATGAGAGTGCCATCTTGTGGACAAAAATTTAAACTGAAAAAGAAAAAAGAAAAGAATTCCTGTTTCTCCATGAATTTGACAATGAAAAGGAAATATTGAAACAACAAAACAAGTACCCCAGAAAGTGAAAGTTGAACTAGAATAAAAGAAAAAGTAATGGTATAAACCCAGCATTGGAATAATTGGGAATCCAGAAAGCCTGAAAAAGAAAAAAGAAAAAGAGTAGCTGATTTGTGGATTTTAAAGATTATAAGATATAAGAGTGTGCAATGATGATATCTATGTGGGAATTAAAAATGGTACTTAAAAATATGAAAGAACTATAAGTGCAAGAAGTGAATCATTTTTAAAAAAAAAAGTTTTATTGATTTTAACAACAAACAAAAACACTTAAAACATAAAAGCATCATCCTCCTTTATAGATTTACAAACAGTGTATCGGTTGGTTTACCACTTTTTTTTGTGCATCCATTTCCTAGTCGCCATTATAGTTATATTACATAATAACTCATATTATCAATCAACAATTATATAACCTAATATCATTACTGAACAATCATTTGACTATAATTTTGTTAATTCGTACTTTAATGAGATAACTATAATTTACTTAATTTATTTTACAATGAATCATAAAATCATATCAAGTCTATCTTAATAAAATTTTATAAAAATAGTATCAAAGAAAAAGGAAAAAAAAGGAAGTATATATTCATTATATCCTAAGTTTCTAAATATTCTATTATTATATTTCATTATCTAACCATTGATAAAAAAAGGTCCCAAACTTCATAAAATTGTTTATCTTCTTGTTCTCTAATTTCAAATGTCAATCTACTCATTTCAGCACGTTCCAATATTTTCTTAATAGTTTCTTCCTCTGATGGAATCTTCTCACTCTTCCAATTTTTAGCAAATACAATCCTAGCCGCTGTTAATACATTTGCAATCAAATACTGCAAATTTTTATTATATGTATCAGGTAAAATTCCCAATAAAAAAAATCTCTGGTTTCAAATCTATATGTTTCTTTGTCATTTTTTCCAACCATTTTTTCCAACTTGTTCAACCATTGTTAATCTGCTGTTGATATTTCCAATTGTCTCATCTCTTTGTTTGTCTTTCTCTTCAATTTTTTGGAGTCTCTCCTCATGTTTCACCATCATTTGTTGAAAATTTTCAATTTTTTCATCAGCCTTCTCAATTCTTTGTTCAATACTCTCCGTTCTTTGTTCAATACTCATTTTAAGTTCTTGTATTCCTTGTATAACCATTGTTAAGTCCACTTGTGCTTTATCTTGCTTCACCATTGTTGAAAGTCGTCCTCCAGCTGATGGGGAGGCAGGAGCAGAAGTTGAAATTCCAGAAGGTAAAATTTTCTTACTCATTTGGATAGCTCAGGATCTTTAAGCTCCTTTAATCCAGTTAATAAAGTAGCCAGTAGTAGATTGCAGCTGTATTGCAGCGACGTAGCTCCGCCTTCTCCAAGAGGTGAATCATTTTGCTCTGGGTTAAAAGCTATGGAAATAGCAATTGAAGAACATGAAGAAGAAACCTCAGAGAAGGAGGAGTTAGTTCAAGAAGAAGCTATCTTAAATAGACAATCAACACAAAGAATGCTACAAAGAAGAGAAAAAAGAAGAGGGGTTAAAAATAGGAGATCCCAAAAAGTAACTAAAAAGGGGAATACCTGTAAAAATAAGAAAGACAGGAAGAAACAGAAGAAAAGTAAAAAGGGGGAAGGAAGATACAAAGAGGGAGAGGGACACAAATCAGAGGGAGAAAAGATTTGGAAAAATAAAAGGGAAGAGGTAATGAGGAACAGGAACAGGAAAGAAAGAAATATGGGAATTGTAAAAAAATGGAAAAATGTTTATTTAGAATACATAGGGATAATGGTTAATGAATTAAGAAAGGGGATTCCACACTGATATCAGGGGTAATAAGAATGTATTTTCAATTACAAATTATCTAGAAAATTGGGGAATATAAACCATTGACGGGCACTGATATTTTTTAATAGATGAATGAATGTATGTTCTTATTTTTATTGCTACAAGAAAGGTCAATGTTTATTATATATATTGAAATAATTGAAATGAATTGTGAAGATATTTTAAAATGAGATTAATATCAATGGCCAGGACTAGCTAAATGGACTGTTTCTCTTCCTTCCTTCCTTCCTATAAAACTCTGTGGAAGTAAAGGGGGAAAATATATTGTGGAATCTGACTGAAAAGTACAATGTTATGTAGTTCTTTTTTTAGAGAATGATTATTACTATAACTAATTAAAATAAATGTTTATTGGGAATTAAGATGAGGGAATTAAGGTATATCTAAACCACTGAAGACACTCCCAAATTAGTAAAAGGGGCGGGGAAATTTATATTTTATTTTGTATGTAAAAGTTTGTATTAATCTAGAATCAATGGAAAGAATGTGCGATGGAATTGCAAATCTGACAGATATAAGAATTAAAAGGTAATAAGTATGAAGATATGGGAATTATTAGTGATTTAAATGTGAAAAGAGTATTTGGAAAAGGTCACACTTAAAAGAAACATTAATATTTAAGAAATATTTGAAATAAATTGAAATGAACTGAGAAGATGTTTAGAATGAAAGTAATATTAGTGAACAGGATTAATTTGTTTGTTCCTTTTCTTATGTAAAAGTTGGAATGGAGAGGTAATAATAGAATTAAGTTAAAAATGGATAAGATAGGAAGTTGAATGTAGAAAATGAATAGATTATTATTGTCATATTTGCATGTAAAAGTGGTGACCTGGAATTATGTTGTACACTGAAAAGAGCTTTTTTCTCTTTGCTTTGGAAAAATTGAATAAACTTGTTATAATTTTAAAAAAAGAGGGCTGTGAAAATATCTACAGACCCCTCACATCGTGTTTCAACTTCTAGCCTCAAAGTGACTCCATAGGGCACTGCACACCAAAACAACTAGACACAAGGGCAGATATCCCTCGAATGCTAAACAACTAATTCCCACAACACTGTCAAACTATTTACTAAGACGGTATTACTATTATTATTCTCATCCTTCCTATTACCTATCTCCTCCCACTTATAACTATAACCTTGTTGCTTGTATCTTTTTGATTTATAGTTTTATTTAGTTTCCTAGTATGATTTGTTTGCTTATTTAGTATCCTATCACTAAGTGTTGTATCTTATGATCTTAATGAATATTTTTTATGTTCACTGAGAGCATTCCTTGTGTGCCCAATCATACTTGGCCAATAAAGAATTCTATTCTATTCTATTCTATTCTATTCTATTCTATTCTATTCTATTCTATTCTATTCTATTCTATCAGCATTTTGTAATGTCCCAGTTCATTAGTCTTAATTTCCATTTTATACCCAATCATTTCCCAAGCAATTGTAATGTTGATAATGTAAGTGGTGGTGGGAGAGCAGATAGTTACGCAAGAACGATCGGCAAATGCACATATGCGCACACAGCTCCATTTGCACAAGTGGCATGCACATATGCTTACCACTCATGCAAATGGAGTGAGGATGGCTGGAGCCTGATTTCAATCCCCTCACAACCCACTATTAGGTCATGGCCCACAGGCTGGGGACTCTGATGTAAGCAATCCAAAAGATCCTACCCCACCTTACAAGAAACATTTTATTTTAAAACTCTCTTCCTTTCCATAACTGACTAAGGACAAATATGGGAAACTCAAATTTCTTTCAGCTTTAAGTCCCTGCATGAACCTCTAACAAATGTGCTTTAATACTTCTCTCTTCAAAACATTAGGGAATCAGCAAGGGTACTGTGCTGTAAAGTGTATATGTAATGAAAGTGGGACAACTCTCAAGTGATACATGGGAAAAATAATAACAACAAATCTATGTCACAATCTATGTCATTTGAGGGATCCCTTTCCCACATCTGTGATGGCTTAGGAACTCTAGGGCACAGTTTGCATGTTCTCATGGAGATAACAATTCATAGTAAGATCCATGATGAAAACATTTAAGGACATGGGAAGCCTGTTATAATAAAAACTAAAAGTCTTTTGCATGTTACTGTCTCATCTTTCCTCTTGGTTTTTGTAAGTTAACAAAAAATAAAGGAAGGTTAACAAAACTCCAGAAATAGGTGGACAGTAGATTACAAAGCAAATTATGAAAGAGTCAGTAAAAGCTTTCATGAAGAATAAAAGGACAGTTCTAACACTGATGCTTATAATAATAAAAACATTTTTTACAAATGTGTAATTTCTGATGGTTCTTTTCAAGAATGATGCAAAGCAATAGACATACATCATTATTCTGATAGTGAATTGGGATCAGATGTTTTTGTAAGTTTGGCAGGTCAATAATTTAGTTTTGTAGCATGAGACAGAACTAGAGGGAGACCTTGGCTATCAGCATCCACAAAGAACAAATACAAATACAGTGTCAGCAGGTGGTGCAACACACAATATACAGCCTTCTCTATTCTCCCTTGTTACCAGTGGTACTGATGGCTGTGATCACTTGTTCCAATTATTTGAGTAGTTATTGCTTTGTATCTTTTGATATCCAGTGAAAGTCAGATTTAGTTCAATCTTCCCATATGTCTTTTTAAACATTCACATTCTGCTTGATGAGCTTACAATTACAACTGATATTTATTCCAATATTTTTAAAGGCATGTTCTTTCTGATCTTCTACTATCTGAGATCAGATAATAGACCAGAAAGCACATTTGGAAAAGCTACAATCTAGAACGCTGAAATTATGATTCTGCTTTGCAAATTGTAGGGTGAACGATCTTAAGAGTCATTGAATTAATACGAATAATTGAATTCATTAGTGGAACCAACCCATGCTGAAGTTACAGAGAATCTGAACTACTGCAACCAAAATTTTCTTCTTGGTTTGTCAAATTTGTGATCAGCTTTTTTAAAGTCTAGATTCAGGATTTTGGGATTTCTTATGTAAATGTACTATTTAGTAGTGATTTGAAATAATAATGTTTGCTGTTTAATTTGAGTAATGACCAAAGAAAATGGATTATCTATGTTTGGGAAATAAAATGGTCTATTGCATGGTCTAATGGTCTAATGTTTTATGCTATGAAGTTGTCTCCAAGTTTCTTTCCAGACAGCAAATTATCCAATATAATAAGGCTTAATTTTTGCTTTATTATTTGATCAATGGCATTATTTGAGGCCAGTGTAAATTGAAAGAGATAACTAAATAATAACATAATTAAAATTAATTCACAGTTCAAATCTTTTTTCATTTAAGACTTCATTTCAAGGCAGAAGCAGCATTGGTTTAGCTAACTTGTTTCTGCCTGATTTTTTTTCTTGCACATCATTGATTATGTTCTGTTCTCGTTTCACCCTGGACATCATGTAATACAGGGATAAGCTCATCAAACTCATTTGAAGAACATTTACAAATCAAATTTAAACTAAGGTCCCAGATATTAAAATGTACTTATTTAACCCCTAAGCCTTCTACCAGAAAGATAAAAATAATCAATAATATATCAAACTTAATGGCTTGTAAGACAAGTAAATTAGAGCTGAGTGTGAATGATATTGATTTAGTTATTCTCCAAGGTGGAACATATAATTGTCTTCTTGTAATTTAATATTCCATATACAGCCCAGAGAACGACCGCTGTTAGCAATATCTTTTTACTTTAAATTTTCAAATAATCACTTTGCTTCCTTCAATTCCATAGCTACCAGTTTCTCATCTGAAAAGACTCTGATGGACTAAACTTTCATTTTAATATCTAACTTTATAGCCACAATTTGAAAATCTATTTAAGCTGAAACAGGACAGAGTTAAGAGATTAGTTTACACAGGATCACTGTCATATGGGGCAAGATGGATTTGGCAATCCAGATTCAGATGTGAGATTCAAGAGAGGGACTAGTTCATCTCTGACCAATCATTAATTCAACAAGTACAGTTAGTCCTCAACTTACTACCATATTTGGGACTGGAATTCTGATCATAAGTTGTGACAGTTGTAAGTTGAGGTATTCACATTATTTGATCCAATTTTATAATTACTTTTTTGATGGTAAAGTAAATGACATGGTCATAAGTGTGGATACTTTCACCTGAATGAGCATCTTAAAATGTTACAAACTGGAAAAAAAACATTGCATATCATGGTAATATGACTGAGATGCTGTAACTAGTCATAAATGTGAGCCAGTTACAAAGCACCCAAAATGTAGGTGAGGAACAGCACACATTTTACAACAGCAGAAATGCTGACCTACCATACCTGGAGAATATCAAGAACATCCAGCTCAGTGCAGCCTGCCCATTACCACCAAGTTGCCGCTGTCAACTCATGGCTGCCAAGTCATCACAGGACAACTGAACAAAACTAATATGCCTTGGGAACAACTCCCTCGCCAGAGGGAGAGTCAGGTAGGCAGGTGGGCAGGTGAGTTAGCCAGTGAGCAGACTGCTATGCCAAGTTGTCCCATTCTGACAAAGTGCTTGATGGGCTATAAAATACCTTTTCTGTCGTAGCTCCAAAGAATTATTAAACAACTGGTTGTAAATTGAGGACAACCTGTAGTCAAAGGCAAATAACTAGTACCAGGCCTGTTTCACATTTACAATATACTAGTGATGATACTGAGCATATTTTAAGAGTTACAATAAGGATAAACTAAGGTGTATAAAATATTAAGAGCTATTGTGGCATAGTGGTTAGAATGTAGTATTGCGGGTTAATTTTGTTGACTGCAGACCGCCAACATTTCGAATCTCACCGGCTCAAGACTGACTCAGCCTTCCGAGATTGGTAAAATGAGGACTCAGATTGTTGCGGGAAATATGCTGACATTGTGAACTGCTTAGAGAGGGCTGTAAAGCATCCTGAAGCAGTATATCTTGCTGTTAGTGTTATTGGTAACATTCCAAAGTAGCATGAAATCAGAGGTGGGATTCAGCCAGTTCAGACTGGTTCAAGCAAACTGGTTGTTAAAATTCTGCCCAGTTTGGCAAACTGGCTAATCCCACCATGGGTTGGCATCACCCCGCCTGTTTTTTGGGGCCATTTTTGGCCATCTTTAGCCATTTTCAGGCTGTTTTTCACCCCAAAAGTGGCTAAAGACAACCCAGAAAACAGCCTTTAAATGGCCCAAAAAGCAGCCTCCCAAAGGCTGAAAAACAGCCTGAAAAACATCCTGAAAAACAGGCCAAATTGCCTGAAAAAATAGCCTGAAAAATAGTCTGAAAAATGGCCAAAAACGGCCCCAAAATCACCAATGTGGTCAAAAAATAGGCTGAAAATGGCTGAAAAACAGCTTGAAAA
Source organism: Pseudonaja textilis (assembly GCF_049901715.1). NCBI lineage: Eukaryota > Metazoa > Chordata > Lepidosauria > Squamata > Elapidae > Pseudonaja > Pseudonaja textilis. Next base: position 49,407,577 of record NC_142008.1, on the reverse strand, counting down.
ACAGGACAAAAACAGGCTGGAAAATGGCCTGGAAAATAGCCCCAAATGGCTGAAAAATAGGCTGAAAAATGAAGGAAGGAAGGAAGGAAGGAAGGAAGGAAGGAAGGAAGGAAGGAAGGAAGGAAGGAAGGAAGGAAGGAAGGAAGGAGAGAGATGGGACTGAGAACTGGTTGTTAAATTATTTGAATCCCACCACTATATGAAATGCTATATAATGTTGGGTTTAATTTACTTTATTTAACAACTTTTGTGAAATTACTCATCAAAGATCCATCTCCCACGCATCAAAATAAAATCAACCTGACCAGAATTCAACTTTTATGGGGAAATATGTATGTATGTACAATCTTTTGGCCAGTGATGATGCTGTAAAAAAAATCTTCAATATAACTGATGTGCCTGTCTATTCTCATTTGTCCATACTATAGAGATAAAAAGTAACATTAGCAAAACCATAATCATCACTTATCCTAATCACTCATCACTTAACTGCACTCAGTAAAAAGGAATGTTTTAGTATTAAAAATGAAAAATGATGCCTTATATCCATAATTCAAACTATTTCTGATTAAAACGGTGGTCAGAAGCAAGAAATTTGTTTTGCATTTGGCAGCAGTTGAATAGCCTTGTGCATCTACTCAGGGAATGAATAATGAGAAGCAACTGGACAGAAGATTCTGGTCTCAAAACAGCAAAAAATGGAATGAAGCCCAGAGAAGGCTGAAGAAAAGGCTTTACTTAGCTGTATAACCAGTTACTTTCCTTCATCCTTTATGATCAGATTTTTGGCTTGTCAATGGATGTACACAACACCAGATATTTAGGTAGGCAGAAAGGAAAAAAAAATGAAGGGACAGAAATGGAAGCATTGTGAAGGAAAGAAATAGATCACAAATAGTGGATTCAAAATGCTTCTGTGCTTTTTCATGGTTAGGTCTTCAGAACTATGACATCAAAAATCTTAGTTCAGCAAGAAAACTGCATGACTGTTTTGGCCTCTGAGTTAATTTCCCTGAAGAGAAATCTATGAGATCTTCCAATTATCTAATGTAACTAATTTATCTGAGTGGTGTGGATTAGTGTAAAACTATGTCTGGCCAGAACGATTGAGGGCAAAAAAGGAAAGGGATGGCAGAAAATGAGGTGGCTTGATGGAGTCACTGAAGCAGTTGGTGTGAGATTAAATGGATTCTGGGGGATGGTAGAGGACAAGAAGGCCTGGAGAAACATTGTCTATGGAGTTGCGATAGGTCAGACATAACTTTGTAACTAACAACCGCAACATGTCAGGCCAGTTTGATTTTTATCTCCTAACCATTATTTCCCAGCTGTTATGGTAAACTCTAATTCAACGTATCTCAGAGTACCAGACTGAAAGAGGCAATGCCAGCTGTATAATTCACATTGCTAATTTCTCATATGAATAAAGTTTTCAGAAAAGTGTAGTTTTGGTTTTAATGGAATATTCCCTATCCCATAAAGAGTAAGTGTATTTTACAGAAAAGAAAAAATGCACAGCTTTAGAGCAAAAAGCAAGAACACAAAACTGGATACAAAGTAATATTTAATGATAAATCAATATATTTTATTTCTCCAGAAGTGGCTAGTCAGTATTCCTAGATATTCCAAAGAAAAGTATGCTGTCTGCATTTTTAAATTATTATTGAAGATAACTTACTCAGAATAATTCCTGTTACTAAATGAAAAACATGGGAAATGATGTAGTTTAAAAGTTAAAGATTGTTCCCCAAAATATGTATTTTTGAATTTGTTATTATATTGTGACTGTCTGGTTGTATTGGGTTTTATTGTCTATTATTATATTATCCTATTGCATTGGTTTTAGTAATTATCGCTCTATACTCTTCAAAGTCATATCCTTATATAGTTCATACCCCTTTTCTATCATACTTACATCAAGCAAAAGGGACATTTTGAAAGCAGATGATTTCTGAAAGATAACACTTTCTGAAAGATAACACAAAGTTAAGAAACTTGGTGAGGAAAACATTTAAAATGATAAACTTTTAAAATATTTCTACACCTTCTGTCATGTATAATGTATAGTAATGGAATAATACATAATATAACAAGTAATATAACAAAACCAGGTTTACTAGAATACCTTTATAACTTCATGATGAATGGGAAGTCTACCGACACTGAAAGAATTAGCAAGACTACTTTGTTATCAGCTACAGAGGCCTTCAGGAAAGCCTTGACAGCCTGGCCGGCTGCAGAAGAAATGGGCCAGTAAGGCAGGTGTTGGGGTGTGTGAGGACTGGCTACAACTGTCCAAAGGTAAGTAGTAGGGCAGCTCCACCCTGCATCCTCAACCTAGCTTAATTTTTACCTATGCACCCTGGTGGGTGGGATCTAAATTAGGGCTTATTTGGGGGGTAGGGCTGATATTGGGCACATGTGTAAAAATCAAGCTAGGACTTACTTTCAGGGTAGGTCATACTTTTGGGTAAACCGGGTATGTAGAACAGGTAGAAATGTAAAAGGGACAAAGGCAATACATTTACTTTCCCATCTTTTCTTTAAATTAGCCAATTTATTTAAATAAATGTAGCAATTCTCCATTATGCTGCAATTTTTCCCTTCAGAATCCTTCTTAGCTATGCCTTTTCACATAGATCATGAAGCATCAATAAATTTTATTTATCCCCCCCCCCCCGGTTATTTCTGTAAATAATTGTATTTTCTATTTCAGTATTGTAATTTAAAATCAGATTTTAAAAAACAGAGCATTTGCTTTAGACTTTGTACTGATGTCCTAACAAGCTGCAATCTATTTGTAATATCTCTGTTTTGGCAATTTATTTCCATTTTTTCCCTAAGTGGCTTCCCTCCTGACATATAAAAGACGGTCAGGATTAGTCAAAAACATTCAGCAAAAAACAAAATGACACTTCCTATTTCAGGTACAATAGTCCTCAGTGATTCTTATTTCAGCATTGAGGATGAAGTTACGTCTTCCATCACACCAGACTAAATTACAGAGAACAGAAATTACAGATTTCATGGCATACATATATACTTCATTAATATCTCTGTGCAGTGTCTTTTTGTGCCTCCTCAGATTTGAAGTGTAGCAGTAACAATTCTAGCATGCACACAGGATTATAGCGATGTTTTAAAGAATTTGTTATAGTTAAGAGATGGAAAGAAAAGGGTTTTTTGTTGCATTTTAAGAGAAGCAATAAGTTACTGTCATTATTTAGACTGTGGTGAAGGGGGAAACCATTTTTAAAATATATTTCTTTTCTTTTTCTGTACTATACTCTTTTTTTTCTTTCTGATTTTCATTTTTTATTTTCTTTCCCTTCTATTTTCTTTACTTTGCATTAGTTTTTATTATTGTAGTTGCAATTTTTAATAAAATTACCATGAGAAAAATTATTATATAATCATAATATATAAAGAAATGGTTTCCCTCTTAACCACAAGTATAAATAATGACAATAACTCATTGTTTCTCTTAGAATGCAACAACAACAAAACTATTTTCTTTCCATAGCAAGATTTGTGCATGCCCAGTGCCTTACTGGGGTAGGACCCTTTTTGCCTTGATTGATGGACCTTTATCCACATGACCCTTTGGGAGAAGGTAACTAACCAGAAAACCCAGGAAAGCAAAAAGCCAGCAACTGTGCTTTTTCTTGGAAATGCCTACAGCAATGGATATCCGGGGGGAGAAGGAAAAAAGGGAACTGATGAAACATGAGCATAAATTAATACAGTTTCATATTATGTATGTTGTTTTTCTGGTATCACCACTATGTGCTGTTGATACCAATAACTAGAGAAATCAAAAACAAACAACCCAAGAAAAAGAGGTTCTTTTCACAGCTTCTCAGTAAGGATCTTCAATAGCATCTTCTGCCTGTCACAGGCAATGAGTGAGATTTTTTTTCCAGAAGCTTATGGAAGAAAGCAAATAGAGTATTAATCAGTATTGGTACTTTATTAATCTTGACATGTAAAATATTTGCATATACTGTCTATGTAATTCATTTTTAATCATTCAAGTTTCAATCAGCTGGGTACATGAAATTTAGAACTAGCTCAGTATTTAAATAGCCTTTCAGAAAAGATACATGTAGGGCTTTGTCTTCATGGCAAATAGAATTTATTTACATCAGATACAATGAAATAAAATGTCAGCTCTTATACTGTGCTCTAGAAATTAATCCATAGGAAATAAACAGCTGTTTTGTAGCCTCTGCTCTGATCATATTTCTGATGAAGGAACATTTGAGATAAAGCAAATCTTCAACATGGAATCTCTGTCATATTTCTTGACTTTCTGCCTTGAGCTACATTATAGGAGCACAAAACAATAGAAAATCAATAAGCATATACATGAAGTTTGACAGAACTCTTGTTATATGCATAAATGTCATAAATGGTGGTTTATATGTCATGAAATAGTGATTTACTTCAAAAAACTCTACTGAATGCTTTCATTATGATGATCATTTTACTTCTCTTTTCCCACACAAGTATAGGAACATGTATACATTCTGTTTAGAAGTTTAGCCCCATCCAAAGCTAAGTTTTCAGAGCCAGGGGGCCCAAATACCTAAAGTAACTCAGTCTTGCTTCATATCCTTTAATTCTTGTAACCCACCCTTATCTCCACCACATCTGTAAATGAGCTCACACATTTTCCTTTCTTTTTACACTTCTAATAATTTTGCAGGGTCTCATCAATTTTGTTCAGCCATAGAATATCAGTCTTTCTTTCCCACTCAATCTGTACATTTTGACATATCTACTGCCCATCATGGCTTAGATCAGGGGTGTCAAACTCAAGACCTGGGGACTGAATCTGGCCTGCAGGGTGCTTAGATCTGGCCCATGGAAACAGCAAAGGACCTGCCCATTGTGCCTCTGCCAGAAAAAATGGAGCTTGCAAGAACCATGTGTGGCAGAGGATTGCAGGAGGCCATTTCAGCCAAAAATGAAGCTTGAGTGCCCATTTTCACTGGCAGAGTGCTCGGGCCACCACAGGTGCCCCCCGACATGAGTGACATCATGTGGACCATGCCCATACTGGCTCCCCGAGGTCAAACACAATCCTGATGCAGAATGAAATCGGGTTTGACACCCCTGGCTTAGATTAACATGTGTTGTAGATCAGGTTGCAATTCCTATACATACTTGTTCCTATAGTATCATTCCTTGCTAATGGTAAGGAAAGCACAGGTGAGTTAGGCATCTGTAGCCTAGTTTGCTATGAACACAATCAAAACTCAATTTAATTATTATCTCTAACAGCAGCATAGAACAGTTTTCTTGATCATTTTTTAATAAAGAATACACAAAAAAGGAGAAGGGGATGCTTTGTAACAAAACTAGATCTATTCATGATAAAAAATAATCAGCATGGATCAGAACAAAGGTTGCTATAGTAGTCACCCAAATTATTTGGGAACCCCCAAGTAAGAGATTAATCTTCTTGTGTTATCCACCAACTGGTAATCAGAAGCATACTGCCACTCATATTGGGGGCAATAAGGGCTGGTCATTATAACTAAAATTCATTGATATATTTATCTTGAAATTTACATTCAGGTAGAATTATTATAAATTGCACAATTTTATCTCAGCATAATTCTTGTTCTTGTGTTCTTAATTTCATGAAAGAACTGATCTAAAGTCCTTGAGCCTGACATATGATGGGATTTACTTTGGTGTAGTTTTTTTTAAGTGTCTGGCAATATCAATGTGGGAGTATTGATTTAGCTCTATTAACAAAAGTACCAAATAATCAGGATACATTTTCAGATTTTTCTTTACCAGTTCAATAAAGCAGTTTATTGCTGAGCTGGGCAATGAATGAGGAAAAAAGATATCAAAACTAATTTTCTGAAGACAGCTATTGTACCAGCTTGACAGCTGCTATAGATTTATTTATAGTTTTTAATAGTTTTTAATTCAATACTTGCTTTTGTGGATGAACTATATCATTTTACCAATATTTTATCTCAGATGCAATAAGCTGCCTAATATCAGAAGAGTAGGTGGCATCCATAGTTGGCAAAAGATAAATAAAATTCCATTGCTAAAATCTATTTAGAGTTTGTGAGAAATCAAGTATGAATTAGGGAATATCAGGCAATTTTGCCTTTTGTAATTCCAAGGTTAGCAGTATTATACAGTCAGTTCCTGTAGTTAATGCAAGGCATTAAATACATGAAATATAAGAAAAGAAAAAATATGGTTCACTAGATGGTTCTATCAATAATGATCTCAAATCAATGTTTTGACTATTTAAAGTTTTTAAATAACATTTTTAAATAAGATTGAGCAGGTATTCCCTAAGGACAGTACTGGAGAGCTTGAGCACAATTTGGTATATATGCCATATGCATGCAGCTAAAGTCAGGTTTTTATCCCAAAGATGGTAACACTGTTCTCTATAAGCTAGCATTATTAGTCTAGTGACTATCTTGCAATCCAAGCATATTCATGTCCACATTCAATCAACTTGGAGATACCAGCAACCTTCTTGCATAGCCAGAATACCACAATCTTAAATCCCACAAACATCAAACTTTTAGTTTTGAATTTAAACATTAACACATTTCAGTTCAAATTTGATATTTCATGATAGCTAATATTCACTCTGAAATTATCTGCGTAAGGAGTATAATGGGAACCATCAAAACATTAATAGATTCTTCATTTTTCAATAAAATGAGATGAGAAAAGGAAGCACAAAATGAATTGTTGAATTAGTTTTCCTACGTCCTTTTAAAGATAGAATTATCAGATATAAGAAAAAGTTTTTAGCAGCCACCAAACTGTTCAGCAAAGATCCTAAATTCTGCTGAACTAATATAGAAATAAAAACTTTAAAACCCTTACAAAAAGCAAGCTTTTTAAAAATAGAAGAGGCCAAGACCCTTGGCCCATCTCCTTTTTTTACTTGGTCTGGATGATTGGTAATGTATCTCTTCTAGGAGTCACACAGATGAGAAATGCCATGTCCTTATGAGACAAAATTTATAGACTTTCTAAGACTAAAATTTTCATGTCCACCTTGCCATTCTTAGACCATCTGTCAGCCTTCAAGATCTTTTCTACTGCTTTGAATCTTTTGGCTGCCATAAGTAACGGGGGGAGGGGATATGTCTGGGAAGAGAGCTGGAGGTGTTACATTCTTGTGTTGTGTAAATGAGGAGTGGGGGGAGTATAAATTCCTGCTCTAAACTTTCTATTCCTCGCTTAGCTTTCTTTTCTCTGCGCAACTGCAAATTCTTTATCAAAATATGTCAAGGTCAACGGACAGAGGCCTCATCACCACCTGAAGATGCTCACATGATCATATTCACAACTTTTACTTGGAAGACTCTTTTGAACTATGAGGGGTGGGAACATTTCCAACACTTTGTATATGTGGTCTGCACACCTAATTTCTTAGATTCAGAATTCTATTTGATGCTACCACTTCATCTTCAGTAAAAGATTTCTTTGCTCTAATCTAAAGAGTCTAAGTGTTTCTTTCTTGAATTTTGAATGGAGCACCACCTGACACCATCTGCCTTCTTGGCTTCCAGCTATGTCTTTAGCCTTGGCAAACATACTGCTTTGCAGAAATGATGCAGACGGGTTAGGGTAATACAGATTAGCAAGTCAGTGGTTTCCTTGTAGTATCCTTTGCCAGAAATTAGAAGGACTGCCCTTCTGAAGGACTCCAATCTACTGAATAGAATGCAAGCAGATGTCAGAGTTGTTGATAGTCTGACTGAAGAGTTGCTCCAGACATTTTCCAAATGAGCATTTGGATCAGGGTTTAGTGGAGGCAGAGTGCTAAACAAGAAGAAGGGATAAATGTACTCATTCATTGGATCTTGCAGATAGCATTTGGGTGACCGGAGCCCATCTGGCCCAAATAGGACTGGCAAGCGGACTTTGTCTTTCAGAATTGAATAACTGGCCTTTAAAGGATCTGTTGCAGAAGGCTATCAAGCAGTGAAATGGGTTGAATTTCACGTGCCCATTTCTCCAGCTATATGCTCCTGAAGTATCCCTTTAGGTTAGCATTAGAATATATTATTGTTATGCAGAACATTTCAACACTTTAGCATCTCTAGTTAAAAGATGATGGGGAAGAGATCAGGAGTTCTTGTCATTAATTAAATTAATTAATAAAAAACATAATGCAGAACAGTAAGAAATGGTCTAGCTGCTCTTGGATTTGAAATCCAATAATTATAATTGTTAAGTATGGTCGGTGGGTCCCATAAAAACGAGTAGTGAACAAACAGCTCTTTATTTAACAGGAAGAATTCTGAGACAAAAGCCCTAGCCGCGGCAGCTCTTTTTATAGAGCCAGCTGCGGCTAGGCAGCCAATGACAGTTCTTTGAGTTTGCCGCGCTTGGTTGTAGCCAATCGCAGCAAACCCTATACGAGCCAATCGGGGGTGTTTAAAGCATCCAATGACGGTCCAGCTTTTCTGGACCAATCGGAATGCAGGTCTTCAAGCCAGCTAATATGGAACACCCCTCCCCTCTTGGTCCCGTCCACATAAGTAGGCAGGTCTTCGGACCTGCCTACTTGACTTGAGCAGTTCATAATGTCTCTGTTCGTCGTCTGGTTCGGACAGGCTCCGCGTCACTCTCAAGCTTCTCAATGGAACTGCCTGGAAGGGCGAGCTGGTCCTATAGCTGCGACTCCCGCCTGGTGTATCCAGGTTGGTTGAGTCATTCGCTCTGTCGCTCCTGCCAGGATTCTCTAGGCTGGTTGAGCTTGTCCGGCTGCAACTTCCAGGTGAAGCACTGGTTTGCCTCGGTTCCCTGTTCGTAGGTAACTATTGCTGGTTTAAATTTTGATTTTTATTTAATGTGTGTGTGGGATGTTCTGCTTGCGCAGATATTGGCTCTTTTTCTAAATTTGAGGTTTCCCTGCCCCTCTGATTTCTTGGTTAGAGTCTGTGAGGGGAAGGGTGGCCAGTCTGGACCTTAGCTGGTCAATGTGCCGTTTCCAACACCTACCATCGGTGGTCTCGAGCCGGTAGGAGCGAGGGTCAGTGCTTTGGGTGATTTTTGCAGGAAGCCATAGTGGGTCCCTGGTAAAGTTTTTTGCGAAAACAGTGTCTCATACATTAAAGGTGCGGTATTTGCTGCTGGATCCCAGGTTTTTTTCTGGGGTGTAAGCAGGGTGCAGGCGATCTAGAGGTGACCGGAGTCTTCTGCCCATGAGCAGTTCTGCTGGGCTTTTGTTGGTACAGGTGTTGGGTGCGATGTGTTGTAGTAGAAGCATTTTGGTGATTTTCTCATGGATGTTGCCATGTTCAATATTTTGAAGAGGTTTTTTTTGTAAATTGAACCATGCGTTCAGCTCTCCCATTCGCCGCCGGGTGAGCTGGCGATGTCAATGCGTGTCGAATGCCACGGTCTGCCAAGTATTGCTCGAATGCCAATGCGGTAAACTGGGGGCCATTGTCAGATACTATCACATCTGGCAGACCGTGCGTGGCAAAGAGTTTGTTTAATTTCTTGGTGACAGCTTCTGTGGTGGTTGTTTTCATTTTGCTCACTTCGAGCCAGTTCGAATAAGCTTCAACAATGATCAAAAAGGTATGCCCTTTGGTTGGCCCAGCAAAGTCAATATGGATGCGCGACCAAGGGCCTCTGGGTGTCTCCCATTCTAACGGTGGAGCCTTTGGGGGGGGGGCGAGCGAGTCTCTTGGCATCTGCTGCAAGCGGCGACCCAGGTTTCAATTTGTTTGTCCATGCCCGGCCACCAAGCATAGCTCCTGGCCAGGGCTTTCATGCGAACATGCAGCATATTTAAAACAGTTTTCTGTAATTTTTCCGGTATTATTACCCGGTCTCCCCAAAGGATACAGCCCCTCTGGGAAAAAAGTTCAGTTTGTCAGTTTTTAAACGGTTTGAAGAGTTCGTTTTTTTCACTTTCTGGCCAACCCCTCTCCACCCAGCTGAGAACTCGCGCCAAGTGTTTGTCCCTTCTTGTTTCACGGGGAATGTCTTGAATGATGGGCAATGTCTTGCGTGGTGGTGTGTCTACTGTTTCTATTTGTAAAATTGATAATGTGGGTGCTGGGTCGTCTTGCACGTCTGGTAGGGGGGAGCGGCTTAAGGCATCGGTGTGCGAGATAGTTTTGCCAGGTCAATGGATTAATTGGTAATTATAAGCGGCAAGAAATTCAGACCATCTTGTCATTCTAGGTGACAGGATGTGGGGAGTAGGTTTGTTACCAGCCAAAATGCCAAGTAGGGGTTTGTGGTCCGTAATAATTGAAAATGTCCTACCATAAATGTATTTGTGGAATCTTTTCACTGCGGAGACGATGGCGAGGGTTTCTTTGTCCAGCTGGCTGTAGTTCCTCTCTGGCTTGGACAGGGTTCTGGAGAAGAATGCAATGGGGGCCTCTGTTCCATTTGGCAAGGTGAGGCTTAGGATTGCTCCCACACTGAAAGGTGAGGCGTCGCAAGTAACAATCAGTGGTAGGGTTTCGTTATATTGAATGAGGACTGCGTCTGAAGTCAAAAGGTTTTTTATTTGTTGGAAAGCGTCTTCCTCTCGCCGTCCCCAAATCCAGGGTGCCTTTTTATCCAGGAGTCTATGCAAGGGTTCCACGACAGTCGCTTTCTGGGGTAGGAAATTAATGAGTTCAAGGAAGGCTTGGAGGTCCGTCTTATTTTTCAACCTGGGGGCTTCTTTGATGGCTTTCAACTTTTTGTCGGTAGGGTGAATTCCTTGTTTATCAAGAAGGTATCCGAGAAATTCAACCCGTTCAGTACATAATTGGCACTTCTCTTTTTTTACTTTGAGGCCAGAGTCTTGAAATTTTTGTAGGACTGCTCTCAGTCATTTTTCTAATTGTTTTTTATTGGGGGCTGCTACTAAAACGTCGTCGAAATAGGGTCCGACTCCTTTAATTCCCTGGAGCAGTCGCTCCATTAGGCTTTGGAAAACCCCAGGTGCGCCTCGATGTGTCACAATTGTTTGAGCTTTGGCAGTTTCAGCATCGACCGGCAGTTGTTGATAGGCTTGTGCCAGGTCGAGCTTTGCAAAGATTTTGCCACCCCCCAGTGAGTGTAGGAGATGCTGGACTACTGGCACCGGGTAGGCACACTGCTGCAGAGCGTGGTTGAGGGTGGCCTTGTAGACTCCACAAATTCTCAGGGAGCCATCTGGTTTGGGAGCCATCTGATTTGATGGGGGTGACAATTGGTTTTCCCAGCGGGCATGGTCGATAGGTTCTAATACGCCTTGCTCTATGAGCTTATTTAATTGCTCATCTATTTTAGGTTTGAGTGCAAATGGCACTCGGCACGGCTTGAGGTGGATGGGAGCGATGTTAGGGCTAAGATTAAAGGAGATTGGGGACCCCTTGTACTTGACTAAGGTGTCATCAAAGACCTCTTGGAAGTCTCATACGAGCGCCGCTTCCCAATCTTCATCATCTGTATGGTTGGTGCCTGCCATCTCAATTTCCAGCGGCATGAACCATTGCAACCCGAGTAGGCTGGGGCGGTCCTTATCAACAATTGTGAGTGGTAGGATGTTGGTTCGGTTTTTGAATGAAATCTTAGAATAGAATGAAATCTATTCCAGCTACTGGAATGCAGTTCCCTTGATAATCTCTCAAAATTAGTTTCTGGTCGCTTAGTTCTTGGCAGCGTATGCTAGGTATTAAGCGCTTTATGGTCCGCCAGGAGACCATAGAGAGGTAAGAGCCGGAATCCACTTCCATGGTGCATGGCTGGTTTTCGATGCTGACCTCAATGCGAATCTTCTGTGTGTCTATTGATGAAGCATGGCCGATGATGACTGTTTGGTGCGTTTCTTCTCTTCGCGGTGCATTGTTGAACTTTTTAATTTGGTTGTCTCCGCTCCATCGGCTGTCAGTCTGGCAATCCCGATTTTTGGTGGGGGTGCCATCAAGTCTTCTCAGGCTGTTTCCCCAACGCCGGGGCCTGAAATTTCTTTTATTGTGGCATACTTTTATTGTGGCATACTTTAGCGATATGCCCTCGCTTCTCACAAAAATGGCAAACAGCGTCCAGGAACTTGCATTCAGAACGCGGGTGATTCCCTCCGCAGCCGGCACATTGATACCCCAACTTATGAACTCGCCGGTCTCGACGCTCGTGTTCAGATTGAAGTCTGTGGATTTCTTCCTCTTCACTGTCAGGGAGGGATTCGATGTCGCCATGGTGGGTGGAGGCTGCAAGTTTTTCTGGTGTGGTGGTCACCTCACTGGTTGATTGGCGATTGGTTCCATTTGAACGCCGCATTCGCGCTGCCGATTTGTGGGTAGCTTCGGCTGCGTTGGCTTCGTTGATGGCGTCGGTGAGGGAAATGTCACCCTTGGCCATCAACCTGCTTTGGAGTGCTGGGTCTTTTAGGCCGAAGACAACTCGGCCGCGCATGGCCTCGTCTAAGTTGGCGAATCTGCATAAGCCCCCTAGGTCCCTCAGGTCGGCTACGAACTCACCGATGCTCTCCCCCAGCACTGATCTCGCTGATAAAAATCATGCCTTTGGATGAGAGTTGGTACAGCCGGAGCGTAGTGGTTCTGGAGGATGGGAGCTAGGTTGTCCCAATCCATTGTCTTGACATCTGCAGGCTTTGCTAGTGCCTTGGCCATTTTAAAAACGGCGGGCCCGTAGTGTGTTAAAAAGACCGCTCGCTTTTTGCTGCCAGTAGCATCTTTTAAGTTGTTGGATTCCAAGAACATTTGGAAACGATCAATGTAGGACTCCTAGTCCTTGCTGGCTGGGTTGAATGGTGCGGGCGGTGCGGCGCTGCTGGCCATTTCGCTGGTCGTCTCTGTGCTGTTTGCCACGTGCTGTTCAGCCCTGTTGTCTCAGAATCCCACCCTCATCGCCAGTGTTAAGTATGGTCGGTGGGTCCCATAAAAACGAGGCTTGAGTAGTGAACAAACAGCTCTTTATTTAACAGGAAGAATTCTGAGTCAAAAACCCTAGCCGCGGCAGCTCTTTTTATAGAGCCGGCTGCGGCTAGGCAGCCAATGACAGTTCTTTGAGTTTGTTTGTAGCCAATCATGGCAAACCCTATACGAGCCAATCAGGAGTGTTTAAAACGTCCAATGACGGTCCAGCTTTTCTGGACCAATAGGAATGCAGGTCTTCAAGCCGGCTAATATGGAACAATAATGGTCAAGGAAAGGTACCCTTTTGTTGCAAAATGCAGCAGCTCACATGGTTTTGTGCAGATCCCAGTGTGCACATGTTTCATCTCTCCTGCCGAAGCTGCATTAGTTGCTGATTTGCTTCCAGGTGCAATTCGAGGTGCTGGTTGTCACCTTTAAAGCCCTTTGTGGCTTGGGACCAGGTTATCTGAGGGAATGTCTCTTGCCGGTCACAACTACCTGACCCATTAGAGGCAGGGAATGCTGTGGGTCCCATCCCTGATGGAGATACACCTGGTGGAACTCAGAAGAAGGGTCTTCTCCGTAGTGGCTCCCTCTCTCTGGAACATCATTCTCCCAGTATGGCCCCCTCTCTAATACTCTTTTGGAAGGTACTGAAGACCTGGTTCTGCCGGTGGGCCTGGGAAACCCAGAAAGGGTTCTTGCAATTGAGTTTGTAGTAGTTTACATTTAGTTCATATCTGTTGTGTGCTCTTGTGTTGTTAAAGCTGAAATATTCATTAACTAGTAAGATATTGTAACATATGATTTTATGTACTATGCTTAAGTCTAATCTTCGTCTGCGTAGTTCAAGGTTATCTAAGCCAAGAATCTCAAGTCTGGTGCTGTAGGGTATTCTGTTGTGAACAGAGGAATGTAGTACTCTTCTGGTAAAATACTTCTGGTCTCGCTCAATTGTATTTATGTCCAATATACAGTGTGGATTCCAGACAGCAGAGCTGAATTCAAGTATTGGTCTAGCAAAGGTTTTTAATGCCCTAGTTAGCAAAACAGTATTACCAGAGAAGAAGCTTCGTAAAATTAAATTTACAACTCTTTTAAGAGTTAGGTTTAGGGTTAGGCATGATGATTCCTTTTTCAAATAACATTTCATGCAAAAATAAATATTATACCATTATGATAGTTGGCTGCCTTGAGCACCATAAAAAAGAACATTGTGGAACAGCATTGTCTGATATTTCTTTTTTTGTTGTGCTCAGCCAGCTAGACTGAGAAATCATTTTAAAACTCTTTTCTCCCTGCTGTTTTGTACTTATTCTTTATAAAACCAGCAGAGTTATGGAAAACTGTTCATTCTCCAGTATTAGATAAATGAAAATGTAGCATGAGGATGAATTTGCAATAGATTCATGCTGTTGATGGTGAACAAGCTTCTGAATTACATTTGTGTAGTGTTTGTGGTATGATCTACATTACATAGAATTCATAATATTTGCTTGTGCTATGTCAGTTAAGCTGTTAATTCTTTCAATAGCATAGAACAATCACACATAGAAATATTTTCATCTGGCAAGAAAATCAGTGTATTTTAAGTGTTGTAGGTCCACATTCCCCTGTGGAGATTAATTAGGTGACCTGGACCTACCTTTCATTTCCTAATTTATCTTACAGGATTGTTATTGTGATGCTAAAATGGAAGAACATCCTTATGTAAATAATCTTGATTATCAATTTTCTCCTGAACCACAGGATGTCTAGTAAATAATGGTATTAAGTGGCATAGAAACTGATTCAATGAATTGCAGCATATATCACAGTTTTATATATTAAGATATGTCATTATTATATTGGAAAGTAAGTGTTATTATTTTGTAGATAGCATATTTCTCACACATAGCATTCTACCTATACTGGAATGGACAATCCACAACCAAGAGCCATATATCTGATTAATGTCTAAATACTAAACGAAGGTAGTGGCACATAGATATTATAATAAAATGAAATAATTAAAATACTTTTTTAAAATCAGTGATGTAGGTTTTAGGATTTCCAGGATATATTGGTGGAGAACCATAATAATAGTTATCATTATTATTGTTGCAGAAATAATGGGTACATAACACAGTGTATAAATATTATCAGATGGCCTATATAAAAATAGAGGAAAGATTTAGGATTCAGCTATGGCATTATGGTTTCTTTCTTTTTTTTAAAGAAAAATAATAGAGATGCAAACTGAAATTGATACCTGACTATCTCAAAGCACTGTAATCAATTCATATATTTATGCAGCAGCAACAACTGAAAATGGGATATTTCGAATGATAACTCACAATGGGTATCTTCTTCATTGTTATGTTTTTGTTTTGACAACCTTTATGTTCTCAGGGGAACAACTCTCACTTGTTACTTGGGCCTTCTACCCAGTGACATTTATCAAAATGAGGATTTTTTAAAAATGCAGTCCTAATGAAATCTTATTGTTCCACCTGCAATGTATTTTGGGAGGTTTAATTCCAGAATGAAAAGAAACAATCTTGCGATCTATTGTCAGAAATGCTAGTTTCACCTCTTTCAATGTGGCAAAGATGGACCTTTCCCACAGTTTCCTTGCTATTGTGGGATTTTCATTATAGATTAAGGATTTTGACACCAATATATTATCTACCCAGCAGACTATTATGCATAAATTAAATAGCTTAATAAGAGGATGTAAAATTGATCACACAGCACAAATTAATCAAAGGATGGTGCATGAGTGTGCATGTATGCATAATATGAGTATATTTTCACAAACAGAATGGCCAAATTTTTTGAAATAATCATGGTTTATATCTGAATGCAGACCTACAGTAATTTAGATATCTTTTAAACACAATGTCTCTAGATGTACTCAAATCAACTTTTTGATTATAGTCATTTTCTCATTTGCCAGTGCCAGGCAATGGTGGGATTCAGCCAGTTTGCACCAGTTCGGGAGAGCTCATTGTTAACTTTTTGAGCAGTTTGGTGAACTGGATGTTGGAAGAAATCATTAGGACAGAAAACCCGTTGTTCAATTATTTGAATCTTGATTATTATTGCCTTTATTGTCAAAGTACAACATGTGTACAGTGAGATTGGCTGAGCCTCTCTTCATGCACACACACCCCAACACAACTCACAGTGAGGACAGAAGTCCCTAACCCAGTCCGAATTTTATTACACTATGTGACCTTGTTGCACAACACACTTGCCTCACCAGTCTATCATACTATGTTGACATGAAGTTATTTTCCATTAAGGAGTCTGACAGCCCAGGGGTAGAAACTGTTCTTCAGTCTGTTGGTATGGCTGGCTATACTTCTATATCTCCTACCTGATGGTAGGAGAAGGAAGAAGTGCTGACCGGATGTGAGTTGTCCCTGAGAATTTTCCTCACTCTTCTAAGGCAGTGAGCCCTAGCAATGTCATCTAGTGGTATCAGGGAACAGCCCATGATGTTTGTGCTGTGCTCACCACCCTCTGTAATGTCTTTCTATCCGCAGCTGTCAAGCCAGCATACCACACTGTAATGCAATATGTGAGGACGCTTTCTATTGTGGACCAGTAAAAGGAGGTAATCAGTTGTTGTTCCACTTTATTCTTTTACAAGACCCTAAGGAAATGGAGTCTCTGTTGGGCCTTTCTGGCCACCTGGGTTGTGTTGATTTTCCAGGGAAGATCTTCACTGCAGTAGACTCCCAGGAATTTAAATGAGGAAACTCTCTCCACACAGCCCTCCTTGATGTTCCTCTCTCTTCTTCTGGAATTCTAACACCATTTCCTTTGTCTTGCTGATGTTTAGGTGCAAGTTGTTTTCTACGCACCATGAGGATAATTTTTGAACCTCCTCCCTGTACGAATCCCACCACTGGTGCCAAGCATGTATCTGCTGATATGTATGAGAAGAGGTGTGTGAAAACTCAGACATAACAGAAAGAACCAGATTTATTGCAATGATTGATGGTATCAATTTATTTCATAACCCAAGCTGGTAGGAGGAGATAACATAATATGTTCAATATTGCCATAATGTGTGGCTTCTGTTGCATAGCAATACCAATGAGATACTAATAGCTAGCATTGGTCTAGAACTGAATAAAGCTAAGTTCAAGTCTAGACTTAGCCACAGGAGTACATGAATGCTTTGGTTCAGTTGCGCCCTCTCTTTCATCAGCCCAGACTACCTTATGCAACTGTTATTGGAAAATTTGGCATAAAAAGTGCTATGTAGAACACCTTGAGTTTCTAGAGATAAATCTCACTAACAAAAAAAATCAATATATGAATATAAAATAAACTTTAAGGTGTCTCTTTTCTTTTCTGAACATGCAGATGCTCTTGGAAGACGTTACAGATAGAGGTGATCTGTGCTCTCAGATCCAGGAATATGATAGCCCAGACATGATCATACAAGGTAGAATATTCCACAAATGTTGATCCTATCATCTGTTACAGGGTAAACACAGTAAAAATTATTTTAAAAGCCAATATTGTTACCATTTCCAATTCATTAATGCCAACTACCTAAGAAGGCCTGCTTCTTTTAAGTAATTACAAAGGAAATCCTGTTCCCTTATAGAACAATAAAATCAGATGCTGTGACTGCATCAGTTATGTATTCTGTTCAGAATTTGCTATTGAATGTTAAATTTAGGAACAGAAAGAAAAGAAGTAACTGGTAAGAATAAAAAGTCATGCTGTACATAAGTAAAATAAAACCATTCATGCAGTTTCTTCCTCTTTCAATGTGTATACTACTGTGTTTCCATGAAAATAAGACCCAACTGTAAAATAATCCCTAGCATGATTTTTCAGGATGCTTTAATATAAACCCTATCCCAAAATTAAGCCCAGTTAATATCATTGCCCAGATGCATTTAATAACCATACTTTTCAAAAAATAAGACCTAACCAGAAAATAAGCCCTAATGTGTTTTTTGAAGCAAAAATTAATATAAGATCCAGTCTTATTTTGGGGGAAACAGAGTATATCTGTGCATAAGGCAAAAGAAATGGAAATAATGAAGGTAAAATATTTTAAGTTCATTCCCAAGAGACCAAAGATGCATTCCTAGCACATGAATGAGAAGAGACTCAAGCAGGTGTCATAATTCAAGTACTTGGGGGTAGTCTTTCATGCTTATGGCTTTAGAAAACCTCAGAGCAATTACATTGCACAAAATATATGGAAGTGTGTTACCACCATCCTAAGATTCCTTTGAACCAAAGGAATCTGTTATTTATCTGTAGAACTTAAATTATTAGTTCCAAGACAATGGTGCAAATCCTTTGTAAATCCCTGATGACGTTTGTTCCAACTTTGTTCCTTTGGAGATCTTCCAGTAGGTAGATTGTCAAGAGCAATGTATCTATCAATCTTCTAAGGCGGACCAAACAGGAAACATGACCAAATGAGCTAATTCGACTTTATTATAAGACTACATTAACAGAATTGTGAAAGTAGAAGTTTGCTACAATCTCCTTTATATACTGAAAAGTTGTAAGATGCTGCAAATATCTTTTTCCATCCATTATGCAGCTAAAGGCACTGTCCTCCTTTATCTGACTACTCCCTTAGCACCAATTTCTTATTCTATTTCTCATGGTATGTCTTTCTCATATACCATTTCACTAGCAGTTATGTGTCCAGTACAGGTGTCAAGGTTCTGACTGAGTAACCCAACCCAGCAAGAGCTGATGAGACAATTCAATCTCTTAATGCAAAACTTTATTGAGTATATCATTTCAGCACAGAATGAAAGCAAAATTAGCTGTGGGTAAATTTCTGGGCAATTCAATATAATTAAAGTATAGAATTCTTCCTCCCTCCTATTAGTGCAGGTTACACTGTCCAATTGAGTGTCACAATATTGTTGTGAGAAAATGTCTTGAAATTCTACCAAACACATGCTGATGTGACCTTGGTTCTCATGGCTTGACTCTTTGATGTTTAAAATCCACATTCCAATTCCTTCCCCTCCCCCCTAGTTTGCTGGTAAGCTAAGAAGCAGTAAAAATGAAAGCAGCCTTGGGACTTCCAGTTTGAGCTTCTTCAGCGACAGACCAAGCCTCATCTCTGTGAGGCTTTGATCCATGTGCACTGCTGGAGCGCCCCAAGCCTGCTGGTTTCGGGACTAAGCCACCCCATAGAGGTGGTGAAGAGGGGGGAGACTGCCAGCAGGGTTGAGGAGAGCTGCATCTCTCCTCCCCAGCTGGCCATTACTCCCTTTCCCGAAGGAGGTTGCAGCGGTGGTCAGAAATGGCCACCACAAAGAAGAACTCGACCAGAAAAGAATGTGCAGGAGGAAGATAAGAAGAGAAGGTTTTGGTTGACCGGGTCAAACAGTAAAAGCAACAAATAAGGTACCCTGGAATTGAAACTGTTAAAAAACAATAACATTGTTCCCTAAGAAGATTTTTAAGCTGCAAAGGAGAGAGAAAAGGGAAAAGATTTGATTTTCTCCTTTTCCTATACTGACAGCTAAGAGACTTAAGCAAGAAATTGAAAAAAAAATCCACTTTGACATCAATAGGCATTTAATACGGAAAATAAAAAGTCAAAGGGATAATAAAGATTTCTGGATAATTAAAAGCTTTTGAAAACAGAAAAGGAGAGAGGAAGAATAAAAGGGTAGGATCTGGAAGGGAGGAGACTGCCTGGAATTAAAAAAAGAACTTACAGCAAAATCTAAACAAGACTTCCAAAAGATACATTCTAACTGAAATATTGCAACAAAAACCCCAGGAAGAGAAAGTCAAAAAAGAAATAAGAAGATATAACTCGGGACTATCTGGATTACTTTATGATTTCTGGATTCTTGGTTATTGTTTTGAATGACTAAAATCAGTTGGGTGGTTGTTTAAAACTGTTTAAAATGGCTCCACTTTTAGAAGAACTGAAAATGGAACTTAAAAAGTACAAAGAAGATGAGAGGTTCTTTTGGCTTCCTATTTCAGTTTTTAGAAATGGAGATTTGGAATTATGACAAACAACAAGAAATGCTTGCAGAACAAAAAGATTGCGACAAAGAAGAAGCCACCTTTAATGAACAAGTAATCTTAGATGGGGGAAAAAAAGGAAAGCGGGGAAAGAGAATGGAAAGTTTAAGATTGGGAAAAACAATTCAAAAAAAAATAGAGTGAAAAATAAGTATAAAATCAGAAAGCAACAGAAGAGGGAAATGCAGAAGAAAGAATTAGAAGTAGAGAGACAAGGCGGTAAAAGGGGGAGGGAGAAGATGAGAGGGAAGAAAGAAAGGAAAAGAAGTTATAAAGGACAGAAGCAAAATCTAGAAAAACAGGGCCTATTTAGAGATAATGGGCGAAAACTTAATGGAAAAAGGGATTCTGCAAAGGTACCTAATATAGTATGGTTATATTAGAAGCAGAAATAATTTTAGAAAATATGAAACAATGTATGATTAAAATTTCTGATAAAATAGTTATTGTAATTCAGTGGAATGCTTGTCAATAAATAAATGTAACAAAAGGTTTATTTAATGATTTATAAAACATGTGAAGAGAAATAAGGGAAAAATTAATTATGGAGGTTATATGTGTTTTTAAGGAAGTATGATATTTAATTGAAAAGAAGTGTTAAAGATGTTAAGATTTTAATGATTATTAATGACAGAACTGAACTGGAATGGAATGAGGGTTTATAATTACATATATTTACAATCTTTCTTTTTTAAAAAAAAAAGAATATAGTGTGTATTATAAGAATGTACCAAGCAGAATTCAATTGGAAGTTCTCTATTATGTATTATATTGAAGGTCATAACCTTAAGGTATATATTGAAGTTTAAATAAGAGTTGAATGGATGTAATTAAAAGATATAAAGGTGTCATACTCCAATTAGTAACTACAGGAGAAAATTTGTTTAATGAGAAAAGATAATATGAAATTGAAACAGAACAGACAAAAGTATAAATATAATGATCTGAATTGAGATGAGATTCAAAATAAAATTGAGAAAATTAAAAGAGGGGAAAAACTATATAGAAAATGTAAAATAGCATAAGATATGGAATAGAATACAAAAAGGAGCATGAAACTGAGTTTTGTGTCTGTATAAAGAAATTCAACCCGGGACCATGCTATTTTCAAAAAAGATGTTTTACTTGTATTTTGTGTGTGAAAACCTAAATAAAACTTTATTTTTTAAAAAAATGAAAGCAGCCTCAGTACACTTTGAGACTTGACACTTGATTTATGATGGGAGGCAGACCTAATAAAAATGGAGGCCAAAACATGGTTATCCCTGCTCTATGTTTTGATTATCCTTTTTAAGTGAATTTAGTTCCTCTAATGCTGAATGATAAATATCAGCCTATTAGGAAACCAACGTCTCATTGTCAGTGTCTTTATTAGCCACTTCACTTGGATTATGAGCAGGCAAGAACCCTTCTTAAACAAAACGCAATGTGGAGTATAATAGCTTAGGCAGGTCTTTGATCCTTTCATTCATGAAAACTTTGTTTGCTGCATATCTTACTAATTAGTGTAGTAACAGTGTAGTGTAGTCACACAAGAGCTGTCATACTAGTTTGCAGCTGTGTGTCTTCCCTTTGATCATATTAGATGAAAGGTATGGTGAGATCCTTGCATCAGAACATACAGTATTTCTCCCTATTATGTTGGACAAGTAGAAACAATAATGGACATGTTATAGATTATAGATTATAGATTTTAAGACTGCTACTTAAAGTTTTCCCCTGGTTATTCTATGTTTTTCATTCCTCCCTTACCAAATAGGGTTCCTGGACATATAGATCAATATTGTTTTTATTATTTTTAGATTGTAACCCTTTTATAATACATACAGTTGATAGTAATGTATGGCTGTGGGCAAAATTTGGCAGGTGTTAACAATTCATATTAGATTTTATGACATTACTACTTTAATAACTATAGATATTTACTACTAAAATTTTTATTACTAAAATTTATCTTGTGTTAATAGCTTCAATATTATACCTATTGTTTAATTATAATTAAATAATTACATAGCAATTTGAAAATTCAAGTTTTATTGTAACTGTGATACTGTTACTCTAATTTTGGACATATTTGTTTTAATATTATAAGTAATAGTATTATTGTTTGTAGTATCATACAAGTAGTAATTGAACTTCATCTTGGTATGGGAATTGTTTTGCAACCCTCTGTTAGATTGCTTTAATATTTATCTTTTTCGTGCAAATATTCTATTGATTAAAGATTAAATCTCTGGATTTGAGAAATAGCTTATCTAACATTGTCCAATGAGTAAAGGGATGAGAAAAATTCTCAATTAAAAGTATTAAGAATTTATTAAAAATTAGGTTGATTGGGACATGTTTAGTTCACCCCTTGCCAAAAGAAATAATCTTTAGACATACAGGAATTATAACTTCCAGTTTCCAGCCATTAGGCATTGAGGTTATTGGAATTACAATTCAATATATTTGAGGCATGAGGCTGAATAAAACTGAGATAACTAATGTTCATTTCCATTTAAAGCACAGCAAACAATATACTGTGTAATACAAGGGTTGGCCTATATATGGATTAAGTTCTAGATTTGGCATTTTTATGAAGTTTATAAATTTGATTTCTATTGAGTATATCATTCTTGCAAACATTGGATTAGGATCTTGTTACTGGCAATTAAGTACTACTTATACATAGTTCAGGGGGAAAAGCTAAAATTTGAAAATGCTTTGCCCCAGGGATATGGTTCTAAGGGAGCTAATCTTTCTTTTCCAATAACAAAAATCTAAAACCTCTAGTTAGAAATAGAAAACAACTTTATTTTATTATTTGTTTAAAAAAATAAGTACAATATAGATATAGAGACAGTAATACAAAGATAGAAGAATGATTTTAGGTGATGTTAAACAATTCAATTCAACAAGATGAATCTCACTTGTGCTGTGAAAAGGCCTTATCAGACCTAGCAGTTCACTTTCCTCCTCCCTCCGTATATAACAAACAGAATAGTTTTGTTGAAGTAGGCCCCTTTACGTCTCTTTCCTTTATCTTATTTATTTCAGCATTTCCAAGGAAGCTGTTTCCTCTGA
This sequence comes from Pseudonaja textilis, assembly GCF_049901715.1. Taxonomy (NCBI): domain Eukaryota; kingdom Metazoa; phylum Chordata; class Lepidosauria; order Squamata; family Elapidae; genus Pseudonaja; species Pseudonaja textilis. The sequence continues at coordinate 49,384,604 of NC_142008.1, read as the reverse complement.
TTCCCCCAGTTACAGACCTTAGAAACAAATCCATAACACTCAAGTGCTTTAACTTCCTTTCTTCTCAAAAACTCCCATTTATTTTGCAACAAACATTAACTTGGTTATTGTATATACACTTATTTTACAACAAACTTATTGTTTATTTATTTGGTTGATTATTTGCTCCTATCTCTAAAGCATTGGTCACCAACTGGTGGGCCAGGGACTACTGGTGGTCCGCGAGAAAATTTTGTTGGTCCACAGAGAAATTCCCCCAAAGCAATTAATCCAAGCTGCGTGGGAATACAAGGCTGCACTGCCCACAGGCCTGCCCACCCACTGGCCCCTACCCTTTGGCCAAGCACAAACCTTACCTTGAGTAGAGCCACGTGAGCTGGAACTGGAAGGTAAGACCAATGACGGGGAGAGAAATCTGCCTCAGGATGGCTTGCTGACATTGGTGGGAAAGTCGATCCCATATTGCAGAGCTGCAGTAGTCACAAGACTGGCTCTTTGGTCATCCTGGAGCAGCTCCTCCCATCCATGGCAGGCCAGTGCACCTGAGTGGAGGAGCAGCTGCTCCAAGATGACAAAGGGCCAGTCCTGTGACTACTGCAGCTCTGGAACATAGGACCCACTTGGTGGTCCCTGATATCCAAAAGGTTGGTGACCCCTTCTCTAAAGGACTCAGGTGATACATATAGTCCTTGCTTAATGACTGGTCACATAATGACCATTCAAAGTTACTATGGAACCCCTACAAAGTTACTTACAACCCAGTTGTGGGCCTTGGAGGCAGGCACTTGGCACTTGGCAAACAGATCACTTTTATGGATGGCTGAAACATTCCGCAGCAGGTGACCATGATTTACAATTATCTGCTGGTTTTCAGCAAAAATGTTCATAGGAAGGCTGAATTCACTTTACAACTGCCAAGTTCACTTTGTTACCATCACATTCATTTTATGACCACCTCAGGAAAGTTGGATTATTCATGTGTGTGCATTGACTTATGACTTTCAAGAATTACAATGAAAATACCAAGCTCCATTATGGTTGTAAATCATATGTATGCAAAATGTAAAACATAATAACAAATTATTATTAGTAACAGCAACACAATAATAGTAATAAAAAGTATATTTTGCTTCCAAAGGCTGAATCTAATCACCCTCAAAAAGATCTTTCAAAAGAGCCAGGACTTTAAATTTTTGGAAGACCACCAGAGTATAATTCAACTCTGAGAGTAAGAAAATATCTACTGTTGAACAGGCTTCCTTAGTTTTTTATAATAAGAGAGGACTAGGTCAAATAGGTGGAATCTTCCAATGAAAGGCAGTTTCTTAAATTCCCACACCATGAGCGTATATATAGAATGAGTCATAAAAGGCTTCCTAGGCAATGGTGGATGATGACAATGGTGGTGATGATGATTTTATCCATTTAGTCATGTCTGACTCTGTGATTCTATGGGCCAGGTTTCTTCACATCTTCCAATCTTGCTGAGTTTTTCTATCCTCTGGCTGATGTCAACTTTAATACTATCCAGCCATTGTGTTATTTGATTGATGGCTTGAGAACATCTTACAGCAATGGTTAATACGACAGCAATGGAACTATCCAATAATCATATGGGCTACCTTATTTTGGTTAACTGAAAGTTTGAAATGGTCTTTACGAGCCACATAACATAAAGCAAATTGCAGAATCCAATCAAAGTTGAACACTTCTGTCAAACTTTCTAGCCCTTTCTCTTCTGTCTTAGTTTGATCTACAACTGAATTCTATCCTATCAAATGCTTCATTATGAATCCAAGACCCTACCCCCTTTCTCTCTTTCTCCTGGGTCATTCCAGACTTCTACATAACTTATTGTTCATAACAAATGATTCATCTTTTTGTATTATTAAACCATCTAGTTATATCCTTTCTAAACTATTCATAAAATTAACCTTTAATATTAGTCACTATATTCAAATCATGTGAGCTATGTAATGTGAAGTTACTGCTGAAAGCAGCACTATAAATAACTTTTGTAAGGGTTATACTGCCTGTTTAAATATATGGGGTATGCATTATTCACTTACTTGAATATAAAATACTGCCAAACAAATCTATCAGTGGAAGGTGGAAAATGAAAAGAAGAAAATGGCTTCATTGAGCCTATGGATAAAAACCAGTGATTTTTCCCTCTTTTTTTTCCTGGAGAATTTCTAAAATGGAAGTCTTTTAAAATTTCATTTATATTTCTGTAAAAACAAGACTCTGACCAATACCAACTACATAGCCTCATCGTTAAGTCAGGTTGATATGGTTTTCCAAATAAAAAATATCATGAAGTGTATACAATAAAATAATTGCATATTCAACATTTCATTATGTCTGTTATAGCTTTACCAGAGGAAGATTCACTAAAAAAATTAATGAGTTTTTAGCAAGAAAGAGTGATGGCTCATCCACATAGCTCCTTTGCTGAACTGTCCTTGGTTCTCAGAATTAGCAGCAAATCTTATTACTCAGTAGTGGAATCCTACCTTAGTTGCTACCGGTTTGGTGGGTGATCGTGTGTATGCGCATGCACACCTGCCCCTAACTTGTGCACTCCTAACAAGCCAATCAGCTGAGAGGATGAAGAAACTAAAAGCTAGGAGTGACCCTCCAATGCACTTTTTGTTCTTTTATCCTCTTAGCTGATCGTGACGCTTGTTTTCCTCCTTTCAGCTGATTGGTGGCTCTTTTTTTACATTTCAGACATATCTATGCCAAGTTATATTTATCATATTCTGAACTATTAAAGACAACCTATCAACTTACTGACCACTGGATGGCAGCAAAGAACTAGCTTTTTGGTAGCCCTTGGTTCAGATTGGCATCTGGTGGGCATTCAGATTTGTGCAAAATTGTGAGAAGAAAATAAACACAGAGCCACTCACAGATCTACCTTTTTGCTATCTGCTGCCTGAGTCTGCACTGAAAAATAGAAGCTTCAGTCCTAAGGAAGTTTCAGCTCTGCTCTCAGGCCACTTCTCTCCCCACTCCAACACCCTTGACTGGGTCTCAGGGAAATCTCCTGGACAAAGGCAAAGCAGTAAACAGTGATTTAGATTAGCTAGAAAGCAGGAAATCCATCAATTTCCTGCTTTCTAGCTAATCTAAATCACGTGGCACAATTGATAGTCAGAACAGCTGATCATTTGGAAAAAAAGAAAAATAGCAACTTACCAAATATTAGGCAAAAGCACAAACGCAGGCAAGTTGGATGGCATGCATGCAAGATAAGGAATGACTGGGCGCGGTGAGATGGGGTGGGTGGGGAGGGGCAGGGGCAGCCAGTGGTGCAATTTGCCACTTCTCCAAACTGTGCAGAATCGTAATGACCAGTTCTATAGAAATGATCTGAAATGGTAAAATCCCACCCCGGCCCATTCCAACCTCCACTCTGCATTCTACACACAGAAACATATTCAATGGATAATCAGATCCTACATTTACTTGACCGAAGGGCCAGTATTCTCCACTCTCTCTTAAGGAAGGCAAGGCAAGCTGCAGAGTATCCAGAGCTCAGTCCTTCAGCACTTCACTGCTACCTTCTAGGACTTATCACTATAGAGCATGCAATGGGTTTATCTGTATGTTTTTGCAATTGAAAGGAAATGATAGGCTCAAAATTTCAAATAATAGTATGATTTAGTTTTTATTAGGTATCAAAGAAAAGGGGCTCATGAGAAAAAATACAAATGTCAGATTAAGTCCACAAGGAAGCAAATCACATAAGACCCATATGTCAAATAAATACAGTGCATAATTTGTTGACATTAGAAATATTCTGCAGGGAAATTATTAAATCTCTATTTGCTTTAAGTACACTTGATTTGGATAATGGAACATACTAATTGTAAATCTTTTGCTAATAATGCATACTGGAACATCATTCCCCCAGAGATTAGAATGGCCCCCTCATTAATACTATTCCGAAAGGCACTGAAGACCTAGTTTTTTCCAGCAGGCCTGGGAAACCCAGAGAGGGATGGAACCCATCAAATGGCTAGTGGGACCCACTGTCGTCGGGGTCGAGGGGTGGGAGTTGGTTTTTGTTTTTATTTTGTTTTTTGTTTTCCCAAATTTTGTTCTATTGTACTTTACTAATTTATTTGATTCTTTTTGTTAGTTCTTATTGTTTTTTTATTTTTTTGTTTTAAATATGATTTTACATTGTGTAAGCTGCCTTGAGTTGCCATGAGCAAATAGGCAGCAATATAAATCAAATCAAATAAATAAATAAATAAATACTTCTGACATCACTGTGCAAGAGCCATTTGTAGAACCTGTGCACATCTTTTTCTCCCTCCCTCCTCCCCATCTCTCTCTCTCTCTCCCTCTCCTTCTCCCTCTCCCTCTCCCTCTCTCTTAACCTGTACAACCTCCTTGCTTTCATTCTCTTAATATGAGTAAGAATGAAATGACAATGTGGATTTGAAAGAATGAGGGCTATCCTCATTGAGCTCAATAAAAGAGAAGGCTGATTTGGCAGTTTATTTGAAACAATAAGTCTGTCACAATGTCTGCCCTAAGCTTGCTATGAAAAACGTCACTTTGTAGGAAAAATCTTTGGAATAAGCTGCCTCAAAGATTACATTAATGATCTGTCCTGATCTAAGTTAATATCCACAGGCATATAGTAAAACAAGAATTAGAAATATGTCCAGAGCCAAGAATGTGAACTAAAAATATGCAATTATTTCATCCATAAATAATTTCTTGGTTTACATAACTTTGGTAGCTTGTGATCTAGAAATAAAACTGTTGGGGAAAGGGGCGTTTTGAGTTTTTATTTTTTAGTACAGTGCCTTTAGAGCAAGATTTTCTAAAGACACTGTTTTATAGCAAATTATTTGTTTAACCTTGGCAAAAGATTAAAATATTCATACTAAATATTAATAGATACTTATTTTAAGGGTAACCACAGTATACTTAGATTCAGCTTACTAATTCTCCCTGAATTCCATATTTGAACAAAAAGGTTTTTCCCTTTTAATAAACTGCATTTGGATTACTTTTGAGAATGTCCTCTCTTTGCATATATTTCTGCAGCTACTAGATCCTACTGCGGAAGTGTGCCATAAGGACATTTGTGCTGATTTCCTTATAGCCGGATTACATTTTATCTTGTAGCATCTTGTATATAATCTTGCTAAAAAAACATTAATTAAGCTAAACAGGGCCTCATTTTCAAATTCCAACCTATAAGGTGAAGTTAAGAAATGCTTACTAAGCAGTAGCATCATCAAAAGTGCCTTCATCTTAGCTTGCAAGGGAAAAATCTACTTCAATTATTTCATGTTTTATTGTTAGAACTGTTACTCTATGGTCCTTTTTCCTGTGGCATAACTGGCCCATTGTATGTAAAGATGGACACTAGATGTCAGCATTTCCTCATACAAGTTCATTTGAACTATTAATCTTCTGGTAGTTAAAAACAACTTCCATGCATGATAATTTCCTTACCTATTTAACTTAAATGTTTTTAAAACTCTAAACCTGAAACTTGCTGTTCTCACTGTAGGTGGACTACTTTTCATATGATATAAGTGTTGAATAAAGTGGCATCCCCAAGAGATCTGGCCACCTGCACCTCAGCTTTCATTGTGTTCCTCTATCTAAACTTACTGCCTCTAGAAAGAAGGAAACAGATTGTTGTTATTTAATCATTGTGGATTTTTGAAGCCCACTCACCTGGTAATCCTATCCTTTAGTTCTTCCCCAGTATTCTTGAGAATGTCTGTATTCTAGTGAATGAATCACAACTTCTGCCTTATTCCTGATTTCCAACAGAGCAATTGTTCTAGCCTTTTTTTTATTTGTTCCCCTACTGGTTCCTGTGGTCTTCTTTTCTTGCTGCCTGATGTTTAAGGGAGAGTAAAAATTGCATTTAGTGAAAGAATGAAGAAAGAAGGAGCAACTTCTTGCAACTTGGTGTGATCCAACAGCAAGAGCATTGTTCTTCTTGGGAATATTGGTAACAAAGACCCAAGTAGTCAATAGTTGGTATCACACAGAAATAACCAAGAAGCAACTCTAGCAAACTCATGTGTTAGAGTAGATTTCTGGAATCATACTGTAGGAAGTTAGCACCCACCCCTCTCCAAGAAAAATGAAATATCCTAGGAAATATTAAAAAGGCAGAATATTTCCCCTAAAAAGAGTAGAAACACAGAAGCAGAAACTCCCCTCAGAAGCAGAAGCTCACCCCCACCTTTGTTAATGGGTGGGCCATTAAGGCCTGGGCCAGAATATTTTACATAAGAAAGATCTCCAGGTAAAGCTATAGCAGTTGGCCAAAGCCCTTTTCATTACATCATCCAGCAAGGCTCAATCAAGCCTGGGACTCGGGAAAAGACTACTGCATGGCCCCATGGGAGTCTTGACAACCAATCAGAATACAAGCTCCAATTCAAATCTCAACAGAGGGTATAAAACTAGGCACTTTCAGCATCTCAGCCCTTCCTTCTTTGGAGCTCCAAGCCATGTGGTCCTATCCACCATTTAACCATCTTTCCAAACAGCCTCCATGTTTCCAGTGTCTTTTTCCCACTTGGAACTGAACCCAGAAGCATAATTCTTCCAACAATAGTTTAGCATGTGTAGAAAAACAATAAATATCTCCATGGCATGCAGTACCACTATAGTGGGGATGGAATCTGTGATACTTTGCACAAACAGTTGTAGACATTGTAGCTTCATGAAACATATCAGGCTTCCCTAGTCAGGTTAATAGTTGCCTAGTGTGAGATTGTGGCTAAAGAAAAACCACCAGGATTCAAAGTTGATCCAAGGAAAAAGGCTTTATTGGATATACATCTGCAGATGGGTTCCACCCTAGGCAGCTGGGAGGAACGAAAAACATAGCTTTTGCTCTTACTCTTATACCTTAAAACTACACCCCCCCCCCCCAGTATACAAATGGCTTGATTTACAATCTATCTTTCAGGATACAAGTTACATTTTATTATCTTTTTGGTACCTAGCACATAACAGACACTTTCTTACCCGGTATCTGGCATTTCAAAGACATTCCAAAAGAGTGTGATAATTCCCAGCGCTTCAAAGGCATTCCAAAAAAGTAACTGGTGTCTGGTACTGCACTCCTTTACTTCAAGACATAATCTATCTTTCAACATGAGATTTGAGTCATAAAAAGGATACTTTATTAACGCTTCTCACAATCCCCCTGTTCTTGTTCCATCCTTGACTCAAACTCAGTTAATAACAAGTCTGCTGTCTTCCATAGTTCTTCAGGAGATTTCTCCAGGTGCTCCAATGGGTCATATTGTTGTCTTAACACCATCATTTGTTCAACAATTTGTTCAACCTTTTGGCTATCAGGGAGAGAGTGCTAGTTATCGTGCGGATGAATATAGGAAGAACACACATGGTAGTATTACACATCCTGCTGCAATGATACCAATGAGTGCTACTATGGCTTGTAACCCTGGGAGCTTAGGAAACCAGGATCCAAATAGGTTCCCCATATTGAATCCTTCCCAAGTCTGGACCGGTACATGGGCTACTTTTACCATTCGGTCTGCTATCTCCTGGATCACCTTTCCACTCTCATCAATTTCGATGCAGCAGTTTGTTAGATTAAATTTCCCACATACTCCTCCCTCCTTAGCAAGCAAATAGTCCAGAGCCAAGCGATTTTGCATTATATATGTTCTTGAGCATGCACTTTCTTTAGCTAAATGTGTCATAGCCAATATAGTTTCATTTGTGATTATTTCTACTACAGCTTGCAAGCGAATTAAGCGATTTAATAACTAAATCGGGGTTCGATATCCATAAGTCCCGTCCTCTGCCCACATGGCCGGTCCATAATAATAAATTATTCTCTCCGGCGGCCACTCAGCGTCCTTCCAGACCCCTTTATGAATGTCCTTTGTCCCTCGTTTCTCCCTAATGTTCCCTATTTCTTCGTACACTGGCACTCCTAATACCTGCCATTGCTTGAGAGGTAATAAGAAGAAACTCAGTCTTATCGTTCCCAGAACACATGACCCAAACCACTTTGCAGGGAGGATATTATACGCATACCTGCCGCAAATCCAATACAGACCCACCAGGGGTTGTCCAGGGTTTCTGT